>NC_043014.1:46120462-46230462 GCF_006345805.1 Octopus sinensis | reverse complement strand
GGTAATAAAGAAATAGGTATACACAGGACTGGCCCTAGGGCTGCTGGTACCCCAGGCAAGCTGACAAGCTGACAGCCATGGAAATTTCCTTGTTTTGTCACACCTTCCTTGGTACCCCTAGCACATCGTACCCCAGGTGACTTCTCAAGTTGCTGGTACCTTGAGCTGGCCCTGGGTATACTTTTTGCCTTTTACCTTTTACTTGTTTCAGTCACTAGACTGCGGCCATGCTGGGGCACCACCTTCAAGAATTTTCAGTTGAATGTGTTGAACTCAGTACTTACTTCTATAAGCCTGCCACTAACTCTATCGGTCATTTTTGCTGAACCACTAAGTTACGCAGACACCAGCATCAGTTGTCAAGTGGTAATAGGAGATAAACATAGACACAAAGACACATACATATATGCATATATATGATGGGCTTCTTTCAGTTTCTGTTAACCAAATCCACTCACAAGGCCTTGGTCAGCCTGAGACTATAGTAGAAGGTGCCATGTGAAACCAGGACCATGTGATTGGGAAGCAAGCTTCATATTTCTTTACTGCCAACAAGGGGCTAAACATAGAGGGGACAAACAAGGACAGACAAACGGAATAAGTCAATTAGATCGACCCCAGTACGCAACTGGTACTTAATTTATAGACCCCGAAAGGATGAAAGGCAAAGTTGACCTCGGTGGAATTTGAACACAGAATGTAGCGGCAGACAAAATACCTATTTCTTTATTACCCACAAGGGGCTAAACATAGAGAGGACAAACAAGGACAGACATAGGTATTAAGTCAATTACATCAAAGCCAGTGTGTAACTGGTACTTATTTAATCGACCCCGAAAGGATGAAAGGCAAAGTTGACCTCGGTGGAATTTGAACACAGAATGTAGCGGCAGACAAAATACCTATTTCTTTATTACCCACAAGGGGCTAAACATAGAGAGGACAAACAAGGACAGACATAGGTATTAAGTCAATTACATCAAAGCCAGTGTGTAACTGGTACTTATTTAATCGACCCCGAAAGGATGAAAGGCAAAGTTGACCTCGGTGGAATTTGAACACAGAATGTAGCGGCAGACGAAATACCGCTAAGCATTTCGTCCGGCGTGCTAACGTTTCTGCCAGCTTGCTGCCTTTTTACCACACTGCCACACCTACACTTTATTATGCTTTCTTAACGAAGTACATCTGTAAAGGGATTATTCCCAGATGGAAACCACTGCCTTAATATTCATAAATTGTAAACATATAGGCACAGCAGTGGCTGTGTGGTAAGTAGCTTGTTTACCAACCACATGGTACCGGGTTCAGTCCCACTGCATGGCACCTTGGGCAAGTGTCTTCTACTATAGCCTCTATTGCCAACCAAACCCTTCTGAGTGGATTTGGTAGACGGAAACTGAAAGAAGCCCATCGTATATATGTATACACATATATGCGTGTGTGTGTTTGTGTGTCTGTGTTTGTCCCCCTAGCATTGCTTGACAACCGATGCTGGTGTGTTTACGTCCCCGTCACTTAGCGGTTCGGCAAAAAGAGACCGATAGAATAAGTACTGGGCTTACGAAAAGAATAAGTCCCGGGGTCGAGTTGCTCAACTAAAGGCGGTGCTCCAGCATGGCCGCAGTTAAATGACTGAAACAAGTAAAAGAGTAAAAGAGAGAGAGAGAGTTGGAATTCAACTTGGGACTGGAACAATAGAATAATTGCATCACTGAATTAATTCTCATCAGTCCTTAACCTCTGACCAAACACCACCAGGGTATACAGTCATCATAGATGTACTACAGTCATGCTATTTAGCTCTCTTTATTTTGGGGCCACAGGCTCAATTAGCCCTCTGTAGGAGCTGGCGTAAAAGTCCGCATGGAATGCAGTTTTCAAGTTGGTAAGTAATGAAGGACACATTCAAGATGTACTAAAGTGTATGGGGACAATGATGAATGATGTAGGTAGTTGATCTTCAAAAAGCAGCAGCCAAATAACTCTTTGATTAGATAACACCCTACCGTTTTAAAAGAGGAAGGCCCTCCTTACATAACGCCATCTCAGATGCTGGTGTGTTTATGTCCCCATAACTTAGCGGTTCGGCAAAAGAGACCGATAGAATAAGTACTGGGGTTACAAAAGAATAAGTCCCGGGGACGAGTTGCTTGATTAAAGGCGATGCTCCAGCATGGCCGCAGTCAAATGACTGAAACAAGTAAAAGAGTATGTCATATTGGCAGAGTTCCTTGTAGTTTTGTCCAGACCTAGTTTGCCTAAGCGTAATGTTGAGCCTTCACTGAAAAAAAGGCCTGTCTATATATGTTTGTTCTTATTCTCTTACAGTGAAACAGAAGCAGAGCAAATATTTACTGGCTGCCAGCAAAGAGGTACATGAAGGCACTTACAAAGCAATAAATAAGGAAAAAGATCCAGAAGAATAATGCACACGCACACAGGCGCAGAAGCAAACACATACATACATACATACGCACACATACATATACATATATACACAATCACACATACACACATGTCGATAAATGCATATATATTTGAACACACGCACACACGCAGACACACATACACACACACATACATGCATTACATGTAAACATGCACATTCACATGTAGTTATGAATATATTTTTTTGCGTACATGATCTTTATATACCCTACATTACATGTGAATAAAAATAATTTCATTGCTAGCTTCAGTGTGTTCAGTTTTTATCTCTCTTCCCCATCCCATATATATATATATATATATATATATATATCATCATCATCATCGTTTAGCGTCCGTTTTCCATGCTAGCATGGGTTGGACGGTTCAACTGGGGTCTGTGAAGCCGGAAGGCTTCATCAGGCCCAGTCAGATCTGGCAGTGTTTCTACGGTTGGATGCCCTTCCTAACGCCAACCACTCCGTGAGTGTAGTGGGTGCTTTTTACGTGCCACCCGCACAGGTGCCAGACAGAGCTGGCAAACGGCCACGAACGGATGGTGCTTTTTACGTGATATATATATCACGTGATCATGTGACCGACCAGTCCATCAGATGTAGTTACACATCGCTGGTCACAATGCGTTTGCATTGTTTTAGCCTTCAAATAACGCCACCCCGCTGGCTAAGCGAGCAGGCCAACAGAAGAAAGAGTGTGAGAGAAAGTTGCAATGAAAGAGTACAACAGGGGTCGCCATCACCCCCTGCCGGAGCCTCGTTGGGCTTTAGGTGTTTTCGCTCAATAAACACTCACAACGCCCGGTCTGGGAATCGAAACCGCGATCCTATGACCGCGAGTTTGCTGCCCTAACCACTGGGCCATTGTGCCTCCACACACACACACACACACACATATATATATATATATTATAATGAGGGTACTACTATTAGTAGATACCAACACGCTAAGAGGGACCAATGCGGTCAAAACTACTAAAAATAAACAAAATATTACCGAATGCAAAACTTCAAAACACATCATTTTAAAAAAGAATTCAGTTACATATCACATGTGATTTCGCATTTAATGCAGAATATGCATATTCTGCATTAAATGCGAAATCACATGTGATATGTAACTGAATTCTTTTTTAAAATGATGTGTTTTGAAGTTTTGCATTCGGTAATATTTTGTTTATTTTTAGTAGTTTTGACCGCATTGGTCCCTCTTAGCGTGTTGGTATCTACTAATAGTAGTACCCTCATTATAATATAAATGAATAGTTTCAAAGAGGAAGAATTTACGGATTTTTTCTCTTACGAGGTTTTTCACGCTGACTACTGATAATTTCTTTTAAAGATTTTATCCTCAATTGTTAATAGCTACTACTGCTGTCCACAGGAATGTATATAAAGGACAAAAGACAGCCAGTCAACCACAGTTGAAATACTCCTGTCACAACCTGGGACCTTGAATACTGCTTTAATGCAAGAAAGTATACTAGTCCCTTAATATTTGATATTCAACATTTCATCTATTCAATAAGATAATCAATACTTCATTTCATTTTACTATATATACTATATATGGAACGAATAGTCAGAAGGAAACTAATCACCTTCCTTGAAGAAAATTACTTGCTGCCTGACACCCAACATGGTTTCCAACCAGGAAGAAGCTGCTTAACTCAGCTCCTACAACACTATGACTGGGTGTTGAAACAACTGCTCAACCACTCAAATGTGGAAGTCATATATCTCGACTTTGCAAAGGCCTTTGATAAAGTCGATCATGGAATGATATGTCACAAACTGCGTGATCTCAACATAGTTGGAAAACTGGGAGAATGGCTTCATGACTTCTAAAGGATAGAAGTCAGGTGGTAGTAGCCAATGGGGCCACTTCCATTAACACGCAAATAGTGAGCGGTGTTCCGCAAGGCACTGGTTTGGGACCACTACTGTTCATAATGGCCCTCTCAGACATGCCCTCAGCCATGCAGAGAGCCACGATCACAAGTTATGCAGATGATACAAAAGTTTCACAGGCAATACAGAACCCTGGAGACACTAAGCACCTGCAATGTGAGCTGGACAAAATACACAAGTGGGCTGAAAAGAATAGCATGCAGTTCAATGCTGAAAAATTTCAAGCTTTATGCTATCAGCATGCAAAACTAAATGCAATACCCAATAAATACACTGGACCTGGAGGGATTGCAATCCCAGAGACACAATCAGTGCGCGACCTGGGTATTTACATGAGTGATGATGCAACCTTTCATGTGCATGTTGCTAAATTGGCAATGAAATGTAGGCGGCTAACTGGATGGATTCTTAGAACCATTAGAACAAGAGACCAGGAAACCGTGATGGTCCTCTGGAGGACACTTGTCCTAAGCCACTTTGACTATTGCTCTCAGCTATGGTCACCATCCAGTGTCAAGTTAATCACAGAACTTGAGGCGATCCAACGAAGCTACACGAAGAAGATAGCCTCTGTGCAGCATATAAGCTACTGGGAAAGACTCAAAAGATTAAGACTCTATTCCTTAAAGCGTAGGCGAGAAAGATATGCCATAATATACATCTGGAAGATCCTAGAAGGACTTGTCCCAAACTTTGGCATCGAGAGTTACACAAATGCTAGAATTGGGCGCCACTGCATGTTGCCAAGGACTCCAAATTTGCCATCAAGATGTAGGACAAGATACTGTGATAGCCTGGGCTTCCGAGGCCCACAGATCTTCAATATCCTCTCGAAGAACCTGAGAGACCTGCATGGGGTGGATGCAGATGTGTTTAAAATAAAACTGGATCTCTTCCTATCAGGTGTCCCAGATGAACCAACTTCACGGCAGGAGGTGCAGATGAGGGCAGCTGCATCAAACTCTCTCATGCACTAAATGGCAGTTGATAAAAAGCATTTGTGAAGTAAAATCATGTAGCAACACCAAATGGCAGTGCCCCAGCATGGCCACAGTCCGTGAGCTGAAACTAGATAAAATAAAAAAAATAAAAAATACTATTTATACTATATATTCTATATTCTACACTAATATTATAAAGAATATAAATACAACATAAAAAACAGACAGAATATTTGATATACAATATTTCATCTATTCAATAAGACAATCAATACTTCATTTCATTTTACTATATATACTATATATACTATATATACTATTTATACTATATATTCTGTATTCTACACTAATATTATAAAGAATATAAATAAAACATAAAAAACAGACAGAGTTTGAATTCCTTTGAATAATATCATCATCATCATCATTTAGCGTCTGTTTTCCATGCTAGCATGGGTTGGACGGTTCAACTGGGGTCTGTGAAGCCAGAAGGCTGCATCAGGCCCAGTCTGATCGGGCAGTGTTTCTACGGCTGGATGCCTTTCCTAACGCCAACCACTCCGCGAGTGTAGTGGGTGCTTTTTACGTGCCACCCGCACAGGAGCCAGACGGAGCTGGCAAACGGCCACGAACGGATGGTACTTTTACGTGCCTGGCGAGGCTGGCAACGGACACGAACGAATGGTGCTTTTACGTGCCACCAGCACGGGGGCCAGGCGAGGCTGGCAACGGACACGAACAGATGGTGCTTTTACGTGCCACCAGCACGGGGGCCAGGCGAGGCTGGCAATGGCCACGAACAGATGGTGCTTTTTACGTGTCACCGGCACGGAGGCCAGTCGGGGCGGCGCTGGCAACGGCCACAATCGGATGGTTCGCTTACTTGTCACCGGCACTGGTATCACAGCCGCAATTTCCATTGATGTTGATCGACTTCGATTTTGGTTCTGCTTTCTGATATCTGATTTGATTTGGTTTGATTTGATTTTGATTTTGATTTCGATTTCCACTTGCCTCAATGTGTCTTCACAAGTGGAGTTTTGTGTCCCAAGAAGGAAAGGTACATATAAGTCGACTGGCTACATACCAGGTAGAGGCCACGGGTTATGGTCTCACTAGTCTTGCCGGGTCTTCTCACGCTCAGCATACTTCCATAGGTCTCGGTCTCTAGTCATTTCCTTGGTGAGACCTAAAGTGCGAAGGTATATATATATATATATATATATATATATATATATATATATACACATATATAGTTGATCTAGCAAGTGGGTCCTCATATCAGTGAGTGGGGGGGCAGTGTGCATTGATGCCATTGAGAGGTAGGCTTCGAAACGGCACGCATTCTCTCCTGATGATCCTATACACTTGCTGGCTTCCAGTATGCCGAGCTCTCGACTGGTAGCACTTGCATGTGCAAATTGTTTGCAAAACACACACACATATATATAAATCCCCAAAAAGGAACAAGAATGCCATAGACGCAAACAACAACAGCAACAGGCACAACAACAGTAGTAACAGCAGTGGAGGCGCAATGGCCCAATAGTTAGGGCAGCGGACTTGCAGTCGGAAGATCGCGGTTTCGATTCCCAGACCGGGCGTTGTGTGTGTTTATTGAGTGAAAACACCTAAAGCTCCACAAGGCTCTGGCAGGGGGTTGTGGCGACCCCTGTTGTACTCTTTTGCCCCAACTTTCTCTCACTCTCTCTTCCATCCAGTAACGCTGCGATGGACTGGCATCCCGTCCAGCTGGCGGGGAACATATACGCTACAGAAACTGGGCTCATGAGCCTGGCTAGGCTTGAAAAGGGCCCAAATATATATATATATGTGTGTGTGTGTGTGTATCATTTTGTTGTGTGTATGTATGTATGTATGTATTGTTCTGCGTTAATTTGTCCTTTAATCACGGCTTAAAGTATTCTTCCATTTACCCTGTCTATTAGCCATAGTGAACTGGGTAGGACATCATATATTCAATAACCGTTATGCAAAATTTACGTCTGCATTATATATTCCATGCCAAAAAAAAAAAAAAGAAACACCGTCGTTGTTTTTTATTGTTTTGTTTTTTTAACGGCTATTTTACAATATCTAGCCAAATAAACCTTACTTTGGTAAGTTCCACTCGAGCTACGTTCCTTCACACTAAGCTAACTTACTCTTCGATCGGGTTCGATATCGTGGAAATATATTACTAAGTCGTCTTGTTCAGGGTGCGGTGAATACAATTGACTGCAAACTCTTGAAAACAACACCTCACTAACCAGCCAACAGGATCTTTCAAAACAATAATTAAAATTAAAAAACCCCGCAATTTTACAATGAACATAGAATTTTTTTTTTAAAGGCGATCCTTCGGTATAGGTACACACGTAACTTTGTTTACATTTCTGAAGATAAGGGAAACCCTTTTCTCCACCCCCTAACCCTATCCCCCCCCCATATATTAAAAAAAATCTTTCTTGAAATGTATCCGGTACTTATACCGAAGTTACGCAAAAAAAAAAAAAAAAAACTTGCGAGCTTTATTGTAATATTTCTTTTAACAAGAGAGACATAAACGAAATAGCTACAACCAAGAATCGAACCTCGTTTGTGGATTCAACTGACTGTTTCTTAATTATAATTAATCTCATATATTTTTTATTATTATTTTGCATATCAATGCCAGCATATAGTAGACTTTCGGGTAAAACTGTTTCCGAAGTAAATTTATGTAATTAATGTCCCCACTTTTATTTTTGTACACCGCTAATTGTGTTATAAATCGCTGACTATAACTGAAATAGGATTATGCAGAAGGAAGAGTGGAATTGTCGACTGAGTCAATTATAAAAATTGACCCACCGGGAGTTCTAACGAACGAAGGTAAGAATTGCTTTCTCACGGTTGTAGCAATAGCAAAAGAGGCTGTATGGAAGACTAGGATAAAAGGAATTAAGACAGGCAGCTTTATCTCTGGTCACAATTTACGATCCTTTTTTTTTTTTCTTTTCATTTGAAAAGGAAGCTGTGGCTGGAGAAGTGTCTGTCGGAGTGTACGTTCCAAAAGAGATGGAAGCGTGTTGCACGAGTGTTGGGCGTGCAAGGAACCGTGTGAATAGACCGGAGGAAAAAAAACGAAGGTACCAGTGGTAGATTGGGGCTTGTGGGGTCGGAGCGTGGCCTGATCATCGCTTCATTTGTATTGTTTATTCCATTCGATTTTTATATATTGTATTAAATTTTTAAAGCCATATTATACGTAAAACCATATCTATTTCTTTACTACCCACATGGGGCTAAACATAGAGGGGACAGACAAAGGGATTAAGTCGATTACATCGACCCCAGTGCGAAACTGGTACTTTATTTATCGACCCCCGAAAGGACGAAAGGTAAAGTCGACCTCGGCGGAATTTGAACTCGGAACGTAACGGCAGACGAAATACGGATACTCGTTTCGCCCGGCGTGCTTACGTTTCTGCCAGCTCGCCGCCTTTGAACGTAAAATCATATCGTCTCACTGATCCCATCAGTTGTTCTGTTTCATTCTATGTCTGGGGGCCCCGGTGGGTAATAAAGAAATAGTTATAAATCGCTGACTAAAAACATATCCAAGAATGAATAAAGGAATAAATGTGCTCGGTTAAATAATCTACCAGGTGCCCGTGTGTTAATATGAGTACTGGGAGTTATCTTCCTTTATAAAGCCACTTTTTCTGTGTCTCTTCCACGTGTTTGTCCTGGTTTGGTCATACTTCTATGGTTGGCCTGATCAAGGTGTAGATTAATTGTCAACTGTCCTCGTATTTCTGTTCTGACAATATCTGACATTGCCGTAGGTATTGCATGGTAAGTACAGAGTTTTTTGTTTTTTTTTATCTGAAAGCTATATCTTTCAACTAAGAAATTAGACAAGTATCGCAAATATAACTGCTTACTGCTTTGTTTCTCTCTGTATATATAATATAATATAATATATATCGGCAATATCCGATCAAAATATTCTGTTTTATTGTTCAAATCGATTAAATCCCGTCTCTCGCACCCATGCTTCATTGTTATTCTAAAAAAAAATAAGCAAACACCTCGTCAAAATCTCCAAGCAACCAGGCAATGCATGGTTAATTCAAACCCATGTGGATATATATATATATATATATACTAAGCAATAAGGGTTCAGCAACGAATTGCCTTACCACATACCGAATTTAGAAATAGCAGTCAAAGGGTTATAGCTATTTCTTCTACTAAAAAGGGAGATCTCAGTAAAAACAGCAATTGGAATATATATATATATATATATATATATATACCGGAGTAAACACATAAATGTGAAACAAGGTGGAAAAAAGAGTACTCAAATACCAGGGGTAGAGTAATATGCTTTATTTAAAAGCAGCAGAAAATTCAACAAACCCTGTTACTCTGAGTTTCACGTTCGCCGGACAGTTTTTGTTATATATATATATATATATATATATATATGACAGCAGCTTGAATGCTAAAGGGTTAAACCGTATATTTGTGACGTCCTACCCGAATACTACCCTAGCATAGATTTACCAAAGTTCGGCAGAGGCAAAGAATACGCACACTACCCGTTTTCGGCGTAAACCTAAACACCAAACAAACGGGTGGTGTGCGTATTCTTTACCTTCGCCCAAAAGTTCTCGGTTTAGCTTAAGTTGTTGTCTCTACCATCTTATATCGTTTTGTCGCTCCTTTAAGTACGCAGGACTTCCTGAAATGCCCTTTGCATTCTTTCCTGCTTATCTTGCCCGTTCGTATTGAGAGCAATAAGCTGTCCTACTTGGACACTTAGCTTCGAAACTCCTCCCCTAGGTACGGTATATAACGCTAAACATTGGGTTCATGTTTGAATTGTCGAAAGAACTATTCAATTTTGTTTTTCTTTTCTGTAATAGATACAATAGGCTTTGTCAGTAGTTTGCTTGGGGGAAAAGTCTAACGTTCTGAGTTCAAATTCCGCCGAGGTCGACTTTGCCTTTCACCCTTTCGGGGTCGATAAATTAAGTACCAGTTACGCACTGGGGTCGATGTAATCGACTTAATCCCCTTGTCTGTCCTTGTTTGTCTCTTCTATGTTTAGCCCCTTGTGGGCAATAAAGAAATAAATATTGTTTAGGCTCAAAGAAATGACAACCATACGAGAACTTATTTCATTCGAAACTTGATACTTTGTAGCTACGGAGTAAAGTGAAATATCGGCTGTGAACAAACAAAATGGGTAGAAAAAGATAAACTCTATGCTTTTTTTTTTTTTTTTTTGTGTGTGTACTCAGTTTTTTCCTTGTTACAAAACTTTCTGAAGTTTGACCTTTATCCTTTTATTTCACCCCCACAGACATGTGACGGAAGTAAACTAGACGTTTTTAAAACAAGTGGCTTGGTTTTGCTTAAAAGTGTATATATCTGAAGAATATGGTAACCACTTGCTCCGACTTGATGGAACGGTGACCACCACTACTATATATTAAGTTTATCTCGGGCTACAGTGTTTTAAGGGTACTATTTAAGAAGAGTGGTCCCGGTGCGCGCACTCGCGTATCCGCGCTAGCTAGTCGTGACTTGTTTTTACCTTACTTTGTGTTTTATTTACTTTGTTTTAAAAATTATTGGGGATCCTTCGGTATACGTACTGTAAGTGACTTTGTTTACATTTCTGAAGATAACAGAAACCTTTTTCTTTCACCCCTAACCCCATATATATATATATATATATGGCGGGCTGGCCATATCGGAGCAATCTCAAGATTAATCAGCCGAAATTGCTAAGATGATCTGGTTCTTGACTGATGACCGAGGGCTTCGAATGTCCCGTCCTGTGGTTCTTGTGTCGTCTCTGTGGTGTTTCATGTTCTTGTCCATGTCTGTAATTAATTTTACTGTTTACCTCTATATATATATATATATATATATATATATATATATATATAAAACTTTCTTGAAATGTATCCGGTACGTATACCGAAGTTACGCCAAATTATTTACTTTATTTTAAAAAAATTATTTACTTTGTGTAAAAAAAAAAAAAAATTAACTTTGCTAGGTCGTCGTTGTAGGATCGACTAGTCACGACTAGCTAACGCGAGTGCACGCACCGGGACCACTCTTCTTAAATAGTACCTGTTTTAAGATTATAAAATGTAATCTGAGGAACATACGGCGGTTTCCTTAGAGGAGGTGGGTGGATCGTGGGGTGAGAATTTTGCTATTGCCTCCTTTTGTTTACTGTTCATCACTCGAACTATTTTCGCACTTGGTAGACTTTCTTCCTTCAAATTTGATCTTGAATTCATGTATCTGCTGTTTATCGCTTTCCGTTCACTTTCTTAGACCAGCAGATGTTATTTGTTTAGAGACAGCAAATGATCTTTGATGCTATTTGTTTGCCATGAGTGCTATTCAGCTCTGCTTTAGCGTAATTTGGCGTAACTTCGGTATACGTATCGGAAGTACTGGATACATTTCAAGAAAGTTTTTTATTTATATATATGGGGGTTAGGGGTGGGAGAAAAGGGTTTCTGTTATCTTCAGAAATGTAAACAAAGCCACTTCTGGCACTTACGGTACGCATACCGAAGGATCACCAATAATTTTTAAAACAAAGTAAATAAAACAAAAACACAAAGTAAGGATCAACTAGTCACGACTGGCTAGCGCGGATACGCGCACCGGGACCACTCTTCTTAAATAGTACCCTTAAAACCCTGTAGTCCGAGATAAACTTAATATGTAGTAGTGGTCACCTTTAGCTGTTAGATTAACTGATATAGTTACAAGGATATCTGGTCCCGATTTCTAGCAAGTGAAGTGACTACATATTGGGCCTATGGTAAGGAAAAGGATCTTTTCGGTTTGAACGGCAGTTTTTTCTAGCGGTGTTATATGAAATTGTCACCTATATTTATGACCCCAGTATCGATCTATTGCATTTCAATCTGTGTTAGGGGTGGGGGGAAGGGTATCTTTTTTTTCTTCAGAAATGTAAATAAACCCAATCTGTTTCTTAAACAAGGGACATATTCATACGGCACAGAATGTTTTCACCTCAATAGACGTCAGTGATTGGTTGAAATTGCAGAAATTGAAGAAGAAAAAACAACAAATATCTTAGAAACTATAGAATTTTCTCAATAAAGCCAAGAGAAAAAGATGTTTTATAAACGCATTCTACCAGTATACGAAGTTTAAAAGTGTTTAGTTATGTGGAAATTATTTTAAAAAACTGCCGTTCAAACCAGTTAACTGCTCTGTCAATGATCATGCTCGGGTGGTGCTCTTTGCACCCTGCTAGCATGGACGCCAATCATCGAATTTGAATTTGATTTTGAGTTTTTCATTACCAATATTAGTTTCAGTGCTCACACAAACGGGCTTCTACACAGTTTCCATCTGCCAAGTTCACTCACCAAGGCATTTTGTTGGCTCAGGGCTATCGAAGGCACTTGCCAAAGGTACTGTGTACTGAGACTGAACCCAAAATCGCATGCCTGCAAAGCAAGCTGCTTAACCACACGACCAATGTTTGTGCCTATAAAACTGATTTTTTTCTCTTTTCTCATTCAAAACTAAATTTTTGCTTTCCCTATTCTCAACAGCTCTCTTCCATATCAAAACATGGAAAACTACACTAAAGGAGATGTTGTCACTGTCGAGGAGTCTAAAGGCCCCCATTTGGAATTACAGAAAGACGATATTGTTATGACAGTCCACTATGGCAGTAAGATACGTAATTTAATTGGACTTGCTTTGAACAAAATGCAGGTTTGTAGCTTTCTGTTTTTTCTACTATTATATATTTTACCAAAATCAGTAATATTGTATTTCTAAATACCCCATAGAGATATGTACGGTGGTGGAGCAATAGAGTGGTTGTATACTGTCAACTTAACGTGACAGTCCCGTAAGGGAATTACACCACCGCTGTTGAGCCCTAAGAAGCATCGAATGCTTCCTGTCGGCCTCGACACATTTACTGTGTCCTTATTTATTTACGAAGGGGAGACAAATACCCCCAATAGCTAGGCCTGCATCTAGAGACACGCATGTTTCTGGGTCTTTGCCCATCATCAGTCTAGAGTAGCAAAGGCCTGCTAGCTGAAGATATCTGTCTGGACTTCGTAAATATATATATATATATATATATGTATATTTTTATTTTATTTATTTTCAGTGAAGTTTATTCACTGATCACCAAAATCAGAAATATTAAATTTCTAAATATCTCAGAGATATGTAAGGCAAAATAGACCGATAGAATAAGTACTGGGCTTACAAAAGAATAAGTCCTGGGGTCGAGTTGCTCGATTAAAGGCAGTGCTCCAGCATGGCTGCAGTCAAATGACTGAAACAAGTAAAGGACTGGTGGAGCGTAAATATATAAGGACACAGGAAATGTGTCAAGGCCGACAGGAAGTGTTGATGCTTCCTAGGGCTAAACAGCGGTGGTGTAATTCCCTTTACGGGACTGTCACGTTATGTTGACAGTATACAACCACTCTATATTTTACCATATTTCTGAAATAAATTTTGAAATTTTTTCAGTCATCTGTATTTTCAAATATCGAATTGCCCAGCCTCTACAAAAAAAGTTTGTGAGGTGGGAAAATAAACATTTTTGTGAAAGTGTGCTTTCCATTCCTAAAAGTATTGGAACCCAAAGAAATAGAGCAGGGTGACAGCATTACTTTCACTTTCATTTTGTGATCACAAACTGAAAGAATGCCAAAAATATTTTGGCTACAATCATTGAGTTTGGTTTTCAACATGCTGTTAAGTTGGATGTGATTTAAGGAAAACTTGATTGCTATGTCTAGCATATCGAGTGACCATGTAGTTGCTATCGGGTCGACTCTAGTGTTTGTCAAATTTCATAAGGTATAAATTGGAAATTGTACTAGTTCTTTCCCTTCAATATACTACCCCTGTCAATTTTCCATCTTTGACCTAATACTTATTGAAGAGCAATGGTTTTGTTTCATCATCATCATCGTTTAATGTTCGCTTTCCATGCTAGCATGGGTTGGACGAATGACTGAGGGCTGGCGAACCAGTGAAATGGCGGTTTCTACAGCTGGATGCCCTTCCTAACACCAACCACTCCGAGAGTGTAGCGGGTGCTTTTACGTGCCACCGGCACGGGGCCAGTAAGGAGATGCTGATAAAGATCACGCTCAAATGGTGTTTTTTTTATGTGCCACCGGCACAGAGGCCAGATAGCCGCTCTGGCAACGATCACGCTCAGTTGGTGCTCTTAATACCCTACAAGCACGGTGCTTGAGTGCCAGTAGTGCGACGCTGGTAATGATCACGCTCAAATGGTGCCTTTTAAGTGCTACTGGCACGGAAGCCGGTTAGCCGCTCTGTCAATGATCACACTCGTATGGTGCTCTTTGCATCCCGCTAGCACGGACGCCAGTCATCGAATTTGATTTTGGTTTTTGATTTCAATTTGGAAAATAATGAACTTAGTAAAAATTTGCCATTTATTAAAGTGGCTTGGAACACGATTTTATTCATAAGGTTTTTGATGAAATCCTTTTTAAAATAGGACTAATTGTTGTCTAGACTTGTTTTAAAATTAATCCTCATTGTTATATTCAGCTGCTTATTTTAAAATGACTATATTTAAATTAAAACCGTCATCGTTTAACGTCCGCTTTCCATGCTAGCATGGGTTGGACGAATGACTGAGGGCTGGCGAACCAGATGGCTGCACCAGGCTCCAATCTTGATCTGGCAGAGTTACAGCTGGATGCCCTTCCTAACGCCAACCACTCCGAGAGTGTAGCGGGTGCTTTTATGTGCAACCAGCACGGGGCCAGTCAGGCAGTACTGGCAACAACCTGGCTCGAATCTTTTACACATGCCACCGGCACAGGTGCCAGTAAGGCGATGCTGGTAACGATCACGCTCGAATGGTGTCTTTTACGTGCCACTGGCATGGATGTGCCAACCTTACATTATATATGTAAGAATCTTAAGTGGTATTCCAAAAGCTATTAATATCAGTTTATGAAAAATAAGTATCTTAAATTACTCCCAATTAAGATTAATTGAATCTTAGAATTGTGCATTTCCATAGCAGTGTGGACTTTTAAAGAATTTTTGGAATTGCCTACTTGCATCCTGCTCCCTTAGGTTTTTGTCAAGCATCCTGATAGAACTTGGCTTGCAGTTCTATTAATTTCTGTTTTTATCGTTGCAGAATTCCAATACCAAACGGATAGTTTGGACTGGAAGTGGTCCAGCAATCACGAAGACGATCACCTGTGCTGAGATTATGAAACACAAGATAGAGGTTGAGAAAGATTTTAATTTTATAAATGGCAATTTTATTAAATTTTTATATTCTTGTTATTAAGGGATCTTTTAAACTTTGTTTTTTCAGGGCCTTCATCAATTGAACAAACTGGCATATGAAAGGTAAATTGTTTATTCATGTAATTCATGTTTCTGAAAACCTTAACAATTTTGTTACCATTTCTGCTTTACTCAATTTTCAATATGAGCTCTTTGAAAAGGTTCAGTTAAAATAGTTTTTATTGGAGCATTAACCTTAGATTGTTCCTGATTAATTCTGTCGATGATATTCTAGTTGTGACTACAGTCTACGGACATTGTGTGGAGCCATAACTATATTAGCCAAGTTAGGCAGCGAGCTGGCAGAAACGTTAGCACGCCGGGCGAAATGCAGAGCCATATTTCATCTGCCGTTACGTTCTGAGTTCAAATTCCGCTGAGGTCGACTTTGCCTTTCATCCTTTCGGGGTCGATAAATTAAGTACCTGTTACGCACTGGGGTCGATGTAATTGACTTAATCCCTTTGTCTGTCCCTGTTTGTCCCCTCTATGTTTAGTCCCTTGTGGGTAATAAAGAAACCTATATTAGCCAAGTTTTTTTTTTTTTTCTTTCTTTAAAGGTAGATTTGGCGGTTTCTAGTAATCCACTCAGCTTATACAAGTTCTTTCTGGTATGGGTGGTTTTTTAAAATTGTCTTTCCCTTGTTGGATTAATTTATGATCTACTGTAATCACTGCAGTGGCCAGTATGATCATCAGTTAGAATATGCTATTTGTGTGTAACTGAATTGGTTAGTTGTAAAGTTTGTATGGTCAGCAGTGCAATACATTAAAGTAGCTAAACTTCCCCCTCACCATCTCCCTTACTTTAATTCCTTCGTTACCTTTTAGCCATGTACAACACACACATAGCCACTCTAATTCTGGCTAGTGTTGAACCACTTTTTTGTGTCTACATTCTTTGGAAAGCCTTTTATTTACCCATTTCCACAAGGGCTGCAGGTGCTTAATCATAAGGAGTCCCTCCTTTTACTTTGACCATATGTCCCAGCTTTCAAAGAGAAGGCATAATATAACCCACTATGTACTTTGAGCTGTGTCGGTGGCATGTGTAAAAAGATTCGAGCGATGTCATTGCCAGTCCCGCCTGACTGGCCCCCGTGCCGGTGGCAAGTAAAAAGCACCCATTACACTCTCGGAGTGGTTGGCATTAGGAAGGGCATCCAGCTGTAGAAACTCTGCCAGATCAAGACTGGAGCCTGGTGCAGCCATCTGGTTGCTGGCATGGAAAACTGATGTTAAATGATGTATACATTTGTGTGTATTAACTGTGCTACATAGAGTATTGCTGCTGAAATAAGTCTGAAAGTAGGTATTAAGGGATGGACATGTTTTGGTTCCAAAATAATTTGCATGTAGCACCTTTCACAGGTAAACGGTAGATTCTTTGTTCTATTGGATGTTAATTCTTCCCCTTGTCTCATATTGAGTTGGGTGAGAAATTCTCAAATAGCTTAGAAACTGACTAGAGCTGTTTCCTGCACTGTATGACTTGTAATTTTTCTACGTATCCCACTGCCAAATACGTTTGTAATTCTTTGAGTGAGGTTTCAATGTATTTCAAATTCTCATTTTTAGAGTCAAAGAATCTTGGCTGCCCAAGATAAAAGGACTTGAAAAGTAAGTTAATTGTATTTATACTCAGTAACTGTGAGGTTTGTCCAACTAAATGTCTTGCTAGTTCAATCCTTACCTCATTGTTGTACTCTTGGATTAAGGCATCTAACCTCTTCGACCGATAATTTAATTTGTAATATTTGTGTTAGATTTAATGCAATTAAAATAGTGTTTTAACCCTTTCATTACTGTATTTATTTTGAGATGCTCTGTGTTTCTTTTAATTAATTTTAAACATAACAAATAATTTAGTAAAATAACTTGGTTATCATTAAGCTAGTGTTAGGAACATAAATTGTGACTAAGGTTTGGAAGATTTTAATTCAAAACTTGAAAACAAGACATTTGTACTTCAGAGCCAGAGGTGGTTTCAGCCGGGTTGGTATTAAAAGGGTTAAGAACTGTTTCTCTATTATATATTTAATCCATTCGTTACTGTATTTATTTTTGAGATGTTCTGTATTTCTTTCAATTACTTTAAATATAACAAAGAATTTAGTAAAATAACTTAGTTATCATTAAGCTAATGTTAGGAACATAAATTGTGACTAAGGTGTTGTGGAAGATTTTAATTCAAAACTTTTGAAAACAAGACATTTGTACTATAGAGCCAGAGCTGGTTTCAGCCGGGTTGGTAACGAAAGGGTTAAACAGTTTTTTTTTTTAAGCTAAATGCAGGCATGACTGTGCAGCTTACCTGTAAATTCATTACACTACAAGGTCTCATCTTACTGAGATGTTCTACCTTAATTATAACTGTTTTTCCACATTACAGCTTGGTTGACTTGGCCTTATGGTGGAGGCAAGCTTTCTTAAACGTTAATGCATTTGAGTTTTATTCTAGACTTACAAGTTGTTCATAGTTTTTGCAGCTCAGATGAAAAACAAACTCAAAAACAGTTTTATTAGAAACATCAGAACACTTCAATGTTGGCTCCATTAGTTTCACACAACACATGTAGACAATTGTGGAAGCACTCCATCGGTTACGACGACGAGGGTTCCAGTTGATCCGATCAACGGAACAGCCTGCTCGTGAAATTAACATGTAAGTGGCTGAGCACTCCACAGACACGTGTACCCTTAACGTAGTTCTCGGGGATATTCAGCGTGACACAGTGACAAGGCCAGCCCTTTGAAATACAGGTACAACAGAAACAGGAAGTAAGAGTGAGAGAAAGTTGTGGTGAAAGAGTACAGTAGGGATCACTACCATCCCTGCCGGAGCCTCGTGGAGCTTTAGGTGTTTTCGCTCAATAAACACTCACAATGCCCGGTCTGGGAATCGAAACCACGATCCTATGACCGCGAGTCCGCTACCCTAACCACTGGGCCATTGCGCCTCCAATATAGACAATTACAATACAACAAACTGAAGTTGTCGTAAAGATAATTTATGAATGCCCTGCATTATATACGTAGGAAGTTGATCTCTTTCCAACTTGTACGAATTTATTTTACAGGTTAATTGTGAACCGTGACATTCCGTGTATCTCGATTTTGTTATCGAAAGACCAGCTTGATGTCAATGAACCAGGGTTTGTATTTTTAAAGTTCTTCATAAGGTGGTGCTGAGAATTGCCTGGCTTTAACCCTTTCATTACTGTATTTTTTTTTAGATGCTCTGTGTTTCATCAATTACTTTAAATATAACAAAGAACTTAGTAAAATAACTTAGTTTCCATTCAGCTAGTGTTAGGAACATAAATTGTGACTAAGGTTTGGTGGAAGATTTCAATTTAAAACTTATGAAAACAAGACATTTGTACTACAGAGCCAGAAGTGGTTTCAGCTGGGTTGGTATTAAAAGGGTTAAGAATTGTTTCTCTATTATATATTTAATCCATTCGTTACTGTATTTATTTTGAGATGCTCTGTGTTTCTTTCAATTACTTTAAATGTAACAAAGAATTTAGTAAATGAACTTAGTTATCATTCAGCTAGTGTTAGGAACATAAATTGTGACTAAGGTTTGGTGGAAGATTTTAATTCAAAACTTTTGAAAATAAGACATTTGTACTACAGAGCCGGTTTCAGCCGGGTTGGTAACAAAAGGGTTAAGGGTATCTCACAAGGCCTGGTTAGACGCCTAACCTAAGTTCTTACAGAGCTTAGGAAAACTGAGGGACTATTGCAATAAGTGTATGAATCTTCAAGGGGAATATGTTGAATAAAATCATTAACTGATCCTCCTTTATATTCTTTTACCCAAAGCCAGGAACTTTTCAGAACCCCTTAGTATATTCTATTGTGGTAAAGTCCAGTTGTTGCATTTGTCTAAGAGGAAGATATTTCCTTAAGCTATTTTAATTAAAATCACATTCGATGACTGGCATCCATACTAGCGGGGTGCAAAGACCACCATACGAGCGTGATCGTTGACAGAGCGGCTAACCGGCTTCCATGCCAGTGGCAAATAAAAGGCACCATTCGAGTGTGATCGTTACCAGCGTCACCTTACTGGCACTGGTGCGAGTAGGGTGCCAACAGCACCATCCGAGGGTGATTGTTGACAGAGCGGCTAACCGGCTTCAGTGCCGGTGGCATGTAAAAGGGCATCATTTGAGCATGATCGTTACCAACGTCGCTTTACTGGTACCTGTGCTGGTGGTGTGTGTAAAAAGATTCAAGCGAGGTCGTTGCCAGTACTGCCGGTGGCACGTAAAAGCACCCACTACACTCTGAGTGGTTGGTGTTAGGAAGGGCATCCAGCTGTAGAAACTCTGCCAAATCAAGATTGGAGCCTGGTGCAGCCTCCATGGCTTCCCAGACCCCAGTCGAACCGTCCAACCCATGCTAAAATGAAAAACGGACGTTAAACGATGATGATGATAACAAATTTCACCTTTTCCATGCTGACCTGGATGTTGTTGGCGTCACACCAACTGAGAAATGGGTCAGCTCAGTGTTGTGCCACCAGCAGTAGAGGTCCTCCCCCTTTGCAGGAGAACTAAAGAGCCTTCTCCTACCCTATTTTGTTGGCTAACTCTGCATTACTTTTAATGTGTAGTCCAAATAAAGGCAGCACCACCCTCACCCATTGTGTCCCACCCACTCCCCACCAACAAGAAAACAGAAAACAAACAATAACACAAAACCCCCACTCTGAAGAATATTGTATAGGTATTATTGACAGCAAACATTT
The DNA here is from genome assembly GCF_006345805.1 of Octopus sinensis. Lineage (NCBI taxonomy): Eukaryota > Metazoa > Mollusca > Cephalopoda > Octopoda > Octopodidae > Octopus > Octopus sinensis. The sequence continues at coordinate 46,210,024 of NC_043014.1, read as the reverse complement.
ATACGAAAGATTGAAAATATGGGGAAAGATAGAAATGCCAGATGGCTGGCATCAGAAAATGGAATTGGTAATGTCAAAAAAAGTCGGGAGAAAGAACTTGAAAAGCAACCTGAGGATGAATAGATGTTCTTAAAGGGAAGATTGGCACCGGAAGGGAGGGAGGAACTAGGAGAAATATATGAGGTTGAATTTGTGGACTTTGTGGAATTCATGGCAAAATGGAAAGAAAAGGACGATTGATGTTGACTGATGGGGCAGCTAACATCACTTTCATCTCTCATTTTTCACCTTTTTTCTCATCATATGTGAGTGTATTTTGATGTTTTGTGTCCCCAATGTGTTGTGGTGTCCCCTCTGTGTAAGACCTTTAGGGTTAATAAAAAATCAACACCAGTTATAAACTAGCAAAAATGCATCATATAGGCGTAGAAGTGGCTGTGTGGTAAGTAGCTTGCTTACCAACCACATGGTTCAGGGTTCAGTCCCACTGCGTGGCACCTTGGGCAAGTGTCTTCTACTATAGCCTCGGGTCGAACAATGCCTTGTGAGTGGATTTGGTAGACGGAAACTGAAAGAAGCCCTTCGTATATATGTATGTATATATATATATGTGTGTTTGTGTGTCTGAGTTTGTCCCCACAACATCGCTTGACAACCGATGCTGGTGTGTTTACGTCCCCGTAAGGATAAGTCCCGGGATCGATTTGCTCGACTATTAAGGCGGTGCTCCAGCATGGCCACAGTCAAATGACTGGAACAAGTAAAAGAGTATTTAAAGGTGTTATCCCCCGACTTAAAAGTTTGGTCTGTTTAGAATTTAGTTTGGTGTTTTCTCTTTTTCTAGGTATCAAGCTCCTGGGAAGTGCAGCATCCACGAGGATTCCGAAGATGGAAAATACGAAGGAAAGCCAGCTTATAAAAAACAAAAGCAGTTTAAATGCAGGAAACGGAAAACCCCTTCAGCTCAGAATAAAAACCTTACTGGAAGAAGTCTCTAATATTAGAGAAAATGGATTTGGCTGTTTTGTGCTTTTTTTTTTTTTTTTTCTCCTTCCCCTCTGATTTTTTTTTACCATTGCTATATGGATTTGTGGCATAAAGTTTACTGCACAGTATGTAATCATCCTCTTTTTTAGTCACTTTGTACAAAAGTTTTTTTTTCTTTTTTTTTTTCCTTTTTTTTTCCTTTTCCTTTTTTTTTCCTTTTTTTTATGTTACACAAATTAACTGGAAGCATAATTAAGAGCTTTGAACAAAACACTCTGTACTGTACAGACTCGGTTAAAATACTAATATTGAATAATTTAGAATTTGCTACATTTTTAAATCCTGGTTTTTCTCACCCGAACATTTTCCTTGTGCCAATATTACCAATTCACACTCAAGGTTCAAAAATGCTTCCTTGGCTAATTTTTCATTCCCCCCCCCCCTTTTTTTTTTCTTTTCTTTTTTTTTTTTTTTTATAAGCATATCAGTGATATATTGCAAGTGTTACCTTGTTTAACCTTGCTGGTTCCATGACTGTCTAAACTTCCCCCTCACCATCTCCCTTACTTTAATTCCTTCGTTACCTTTTAACCATTCTAATTCTGGCTAGTGTTGAACCACTCTTTGGAAAGCCTTTTATTTACCCATTTCCATAAGGGCTGCGGGCACTTAATCATAAGGAGTCCCTCCTTTTACTTTGACCATATGCCCCAGATTTCAAAGAGAAGGCATAATATAACCCACTATGTACTTTGAGCTGTACCTCACCCGTATGTTATATATTTGACTTTATTTCAAGGCGTCGAGCTAGGTGAAATGTTTAGCGGTATTTTGTCTGTTTTTACATTCTGAGTTCAAATTCTACCACGGTCAACTTTGCCTTTCATCCTTTCAGGGTCGATAAATTACCAGTTGCATACTGGGATCAATCTAATCAATTGGCCCCCTCCCGAAAAATTTTGGGCCTTAGAGTAAAGAGTATTTGGCTTTATTTCTTTTGTAAGGCAGAATTCCCTTCATGACATCAAGTCTTTAAGTTGTCCTATTACAGCACACAGGAACATGTGTATTTGAAGGGTATTATAGTTTGCTTGAAGTGTTGTGATACAGTCTTAGAACGTGCCCTTTCTCCCTATGGACTGAATACGTTGTCACATGTAGCAAATCACCAATTAACCCATTTTAATTTTATGAAAATGCTGTGTTAACTGAACACGGTATTAAGAAATAAGGCAGCGAGCTAGCAGAATCGTTAGCAAGTCGGGCGAAATGCTTAGCGGTATTTCGGCTGCCGTTAGGTTGTGAGTTCAAATTCCGCCGAGGTCGACTTTGCCTTTCATCCTTTCGGGGTCGATAAATTAAGTACCAGTTACGCACTGGGGTCGATGTAATTGACTTAATACCTATGTCTGTCCATGTTTGTCTCCTCTATGTTTAGCCCCTTGTGGGTAATAAAGAAATAGGTATTAAGAAATGCAATGATCACTTCGAGAACTAAAAATTATTTGGTTAGAATTTTAATTTACCATTAATTGAAAGTAATAACTGAGGATAGTTGAAAATGTTCGTTATTCAAGTTTATTAGAAATAGAACCCTGTACTTTACTGTTGTGTACTCAGACAACTATTTTTATAAATATATTTCTTGTTCCTCTATATCAACATTACGTAGAACTAATAATTCATCAAATCATCAGTTAGCCCAATTACTCTTTACTTTTGCCGAACCGCTAAGTAACGGGGACATAAACACACCAGCATCGGTTGTCAAGCAATGCTAGGAGGACAGACACACAAACACACACACGCATATATATATATATATATATACGACGGGCTTCTTTTCAGTTTCCGTCTACCAAATCCACTCACAAGGCTTTGGTCGGCCCGCGGTTATAGTAGAAGACACTTGCCCAAGGTGCCACACAGTGGGACTGAACCCAGAACCATGTGGTTGGTAAGCAAGCTACTTACCACACAGCCACTTCTGCGCCTGTTCTATAACTTGAACTGAACATTGCATTAAGAAATACAATGATTGCTTCAAGAACTCTAAAAATTTAACATTTAAATTTCTGTACCAGTTAATTGAAAGTAATGCAACTGATGGTAGCTGAAAATGCGTTCATTATTGAATGGATTATAAGAAATAAGGCGCAATGGCCCAGTGGTTAGGGCAGCGGACTCGCGGTCATACGATCGTGGTTTCGATTCCCAGACCGGGCGTTGTGAGTGTTTATTGAGCGAAAACACCTAAAAGCTCCACGAGGCTCCGGCAGGGGATGGTGGTGATCCCTGCTGTACTCTTTCACCACAACTTTCTCTCACTCTTACTTCCTGTTTCTGTTGTACCTGTATTTCAAAGGGCCGGCCTTATCACTCTCTGTGTCACACTGAATATCCCCGAGAACTACGTTAAGGATACACGTGTCTGTGGAGTGCTCAGCCACTTGCTCGTTAATTTCACGAGCAGGCTGTTCCGTTGATTCGGATCAACCGGAACCCTCATCGTCGTAACCGGAGTGCTTCCATAAGAAATAAGACTTCATACTTTCCTATGGTATACATGAAAAACAAACTGACTATATTTAACTGTAATACTCAATGTCATTTGAGTAGCATTTTTCTCTGCTTCTCCCTGCAACTTAAAAGTGATACTCTTTGTCCAAGTTTTTGAGCTGATGTGATTTATTTGGCGTTGATTTGATAGTTATTAACTGAACTCCTCCTATCCCTTAATCTAAATTTTTTCAAGTTTGGGATCTTTTCGGTTTGAACGGCAGTTTTTTTCTAGTGGTGTCATATGAAATTGTCACCCATAATTATGACCCTAGTATCTATCTATTGCATTTCAATCTGTTTTAGGGTTAAGGGTGAGGGAAGGGTATCTTTTTTTTCTCTTCACAAATGTAAATAAACCCAATCTGTTTCTTAAACTAGGGACATATTCATACGGCACAATGTTTTTACCTCAATAGACATCATTGATTGGTAGAAACTGAAGAAAAAAAACAACAGATATCTTACAAACTATAGAATTTTCCTAATAAAGCCAAGAGAAAAAGATGTTTTATTAACACGTTCTACCAGTATACAAAGTTTAAAAGTGTTTAGCTACGTGGAAATTATTTTCAAAAACTGCCGGTCACACCGAAAAGATCCCGAGTTTGTGATTGCCCACATCATATTTGCTCCAACAATAGGATACTCAATCATTTGTACAACTCATTTGAGTATTTTTCTTTGCCTCTCCCTGTAACTTAAGTGATGCTCCTTGTCCAAGTTTTGGGCAGATGTGATTTATTTGACGTTAGTTGATTTGATAGTTAACCAAACTCCTCATTCTTAAAACTTATTGTTCTCTTAATCTAAATTTTTTTTTCTTCAAGTTTGTGATTGCCTGCTTCATATTTGATCCAACAAAAGGATGCCATTGCTTTAATTAATCTCTCTCTCTCTCTCTCTCTCTCTCTCTCTCTCTCTCTCTCTCTCTCATATATATGTGGTTGGTGTTAGGAAGGGCATCCAGCTGTAGAAACATTGCCAGATAAGACCGGAGCCTGGTGCAGCCTTCTGGCTTCCCAGATCCCCGGTCGAACCGTCCAACCCATGCTAGCATGGAGAATGGACGTTAAATGATGATGATGATGATATATACATAAATAATTTACAAAATAAGGGCAAAAGAAAAATTCTAATGCCGAAAAAAAGACAAAATTGTCAACCATTATAATTTATGTATCTCGAAACAAACCGATAGAAATTTCTAAAAAAATCCGTTATTACCGTATTGGTCCCAATTTCGGGGTTAATTCATAAGAATTTTCCCCTCTTCAGCGATAAATATGTGAGATATAAGTGAAATACTTATTCATACCCATGGAAAAAGCAAGCACTAAGAGGGGAAAATTCTTATGAATTTTTCAGTTAGAGGGCTCTCACTTTCTGTGGTCATTTAAAACCGTCCAAGGGTGGTCATGCACATCTTTACATTTCCCCAGTCACCCCACAAAGCCATTAAAAAATCAATAGAAGTGATTTTTTTGTGAATTTTCTATCCAAAACCCAGTCAAAATGCCCAAAACTTGATACGCCAATTGAATGCCAGCTAGCCGTATGTAATTGGTCAGAGATTTGGACAGTACTCGTGTGTATGTGTGCACGCACGCAGCTGTATTTGCCTGCACTAGCACTATGACCCGGCGTTGCCAGGTCATAGTGCTAGTTTGAATATAAATCCAGAACACCTGTCCTCTTAATAATTAAACTCTTATAATGTTAACTGTTTCTTCAAAGAAGAGCAGTAAAATGCTTTCATTTTATGGGATAATTTCCATATGGTATCTTTTATAACTTTTCCAATTATACTAATGAATTTTTTTTCTTTTAATTGCTTGTGCAAAGGTTCATTGTTTCTCGATTCGTTATTGCCCACTAGGGTTGGGGGTAACATAGAGGGGACAACACATCACATGTTGGGGGGGACACACAATGACAAATCAAAAAACAAATGTATGACCAAGATGAATGATAACATGGCAACGAAGAAATGGAATGGAACCACTCAGCCCCACTTCTGGGTGATCCCATTTCTACCCTTTATCACCTTTTGTATCCCATTCCTTCCAGAATGTCTGTCCCATATAGTTCTAGTATTTCCTCGTACATTGAAAATTCTGCTAATTCCTCTCTGTCCAACTCTACCTCCCACCACCGGAATGGAGCCACTCAGCCCCACTTCTGGGTGATCCCATTTCTACCCTTTACCACCTTTTGTATCCCATTCCTTCCAGAATGTCTGTCCCATATAGTTCTGGTATTTCCTCGTACATTGAAAATTCTGCTAATTCCTCTCTGTCCAACTCTACCTCCCACCACCGGAATGGAGCCACTCAGCCCCACTTCTGGGTGATCCCCACCTTTTGTATCCCATTCCTTCCAGAATATCTGTCCCATATAGTTCTGGTATTACCTCGTACATTGAAAATTCTGCTAGTTCCTCTCTGTCCAACTCTACCTCCCACTGCCGGAATGGAGCCACTCAGCCCCACTTCTGGGTGATCCCATTTCTACCCTTTACCACCTTTTGTATCCCATTCCTTCCAGAATGTCTGTCCCATATAGTTCTGGTATTTCCTCGTACATTGAAAATTCTGCTAATTCCTCTCTGTCCAACTCTACCTCCCACCACCGGAATGGAGCCACTCAGCTCCACTTCTGGGTGATCCCCACCTTTTGTATCCCATTCCTTCCAGAATATCTGTCCCATATAGTTCTGGTATTACCTCGTACATTGAAAATTCTGCTAGTTCCTCTCTGTCCAACTCTACCTCCCACCACCACTCATATTCACTTTTGTTTCACTATTCTCTCCAAATGTTCTTTCATTGGCAGCACAATAGGTGACGCCTAACATTGTCGGAACCACGGGTTCCTATTTCCTTAAAATCATCCCATTTCTGCCCTTGGCACAAATCCTCATTTTTGAATCATCAATTATCACTACTGCACATTTCTTTTTTGTCTGTGGGGGAGGGAGTTTGAGATTTCTTGTGTTTCTTTTGTTTTTGTGTCGGAGGGAATGAGTAGGCTTGGTGCCTGTGGGAGAAGGGTGGGGTCTGAGAGCATATGGATGGGGTGGGTGTTGATTGGGGTTCTGAGTTCAAATTACTTTTTTCTTTCTGCCAACCACCTTCCATACCTTTTCTATTATCTCTGCAGGTTCTTCTACTTTTTTTGACTGTTCCACTTTTTTCCTCCAGCAGTGAAGGGCAGGCCACTCTAATGTGGCCGTTTTAGACCACATTTGTAACATCTTGGGACTCTGCCCTCCACCTTGATCCTCATCTCTGCTTTGTCAAACAAGACCATCTCTGCTACCTGTCGCAAGGTTTCTGCTGATGCCTGCACTGTCATCTCAAGTGTCTTTCCCCTCCACATCTCACATCTGGTTCCTGTGGCCTACAGCACCATATCCTCCTCACTTCCTTTTGAGGACTGTGGCCACTACCCAGTCCTCATCTATTTCAGATGGAATACCTTCAACTTTAATCCTAGTTGTCAATCTGCCCATATAAGTGGGCAACAACACCACTTTGTCTTTGCTGCCTGTTTCTTTGCATTTTGTTCTCACCTCCAATGTATCAAATCTTGTTCCTCTCTTTAGAAAAACTATATTGTGCCACATGGGCCTGAGCACTTCCCTGTTTGGCTTGTGTGTGTTCTCTATTCTGCCTGCCTTTGTAAAAAATGTTTTGTATGTAATTGTTCTCCTCCTGATACCTTCCAATAGCTCCTTTGACGGGGCCAATTCCACATCATACCTCTCTACAAATTTTTAAAATTTCTAATTCTCTTGATGTCAATATCCTCTTGTCTTGTTGCTTCTGCGAAGTTTTACTTTTCTTCTTGGCTTTTCTATCCATTTTTCTTACTGCTTTATGCAGTTCTTCTGGTGATAATTCAGACCCACTAAGGTCTGAATAAAATACAAATTTCTTCATTGCTAACTCCTCAAATGAAAGAAAGTACAAACAAATTGCTGCAAAGCTGCACAAAAAGTGTTTAAAACACTAACTCAAGGACAAAAGGATGTGAACTCTGAAAAATACAGCCAAAATGACTTGTGTACCTTGCAAAACACTAGAAGAGTGCTGGTGTTTCTACCAGCTCACTACAATAAATATATATTGAAATCAAACTATATTTGAACCAACGTTGGTCATTATTGTTTTATTTTACTGTACTATTGTGCATAGATATATATTTTAGCCAACGTGAACAAATGTAAATACCTAATGCCAATACAAAATTTTCAAGAACGGAAAGATGTCTGTGACTTCATTAGTAGTGTATTTTTTATGAAGATGTTACTTATAAACCTAGAAATCTAAGTAACTTCGAATGGCATCAGTCACTACATTATAGTTTTGCAGCTGAACTACCAGCCTCCTGAATACTTGGACAGCATCTTACACACCGCATCATAGTGTTGCTGCTGAACTGCCAGCCTCCTGAATACTTGGATAGCATCAAATCCACTACATCATAGTGTTGCTGCTGAACTGCCATCCTCCTGAATCCTTGAACAGCATCAAACCCACTACATCATAGTGTTGCTGTTGAACTGCCAGCCTCCTGAATACTTGGATAGCATCAAACCCACTACATCATAGTATTGATGCTGAACTGCCAGCCTCCTGAATACTTGGATAGCATCAAATCCACTACATCATAGTGTTGCTGTTGAACTGCCAGCCTCCTGAATACTTGGATAGCATCAAATCCACTACATCATAGTGTTGCTGTTGAACTGCCAGCCTCCTGAATACTTGGATAGCATACAATCCACTACATCATAGTGTTGATGTTGAACTGCCAGCCTCCTGAATCCTTGGATAGCATCAAATCCACTACATCATAGTGTTGCTGCTGAACTGCCAGCCTCCTGAATCCTTGGATAGCATCAAATCCACTACATCATAGTGTTGCTGTTGAACTGCCAGCCTCCTGAATACTTGGATAGCATACAATCCACTACATCATAGTGTTGATGTTGAACTGCCAGCCTCCTGAATCCTTGGATAGCATCAAATCCACTACATCATAGTGTTGCTGTTGAACTGCCAGCCTCCTGAATACTTGGATAGCATACAATCCACTACATCATAGTGTTGATGTTGAACTGCCTGCCTCCTGAATACTTGGATAGCATCAAATCCACTACATCATAGTGTTGCTACTGAACTGCCTGCCTCCTGAATCCTTGGATAGCATCAAATCCACTACATCATAGTGTTGCTACTGAACTGCCAGCCTCCTGAATCCTTGGATAGCATCAAATCCACTACATCATAGTGTTGCTACTGAACTGCCAGCCTCCTGAATCCTTGGATAGCATCAAATCCACTACATCATAGTGTTGCTGCTGAACTGCCTGCCTCCTGAATCCTTGGATAGCATCAAATCCACTACATCATAGTGTTGCTACTGAACTGCCAGCCTCCTGAATCCTTGGATAGCATCAAATCCACTACATCATAGTGTTGCTGCTGAACTGCCAGCCTCCTGAATCCTTGGATAGCATCAAATCCACTACATCATAGTGTTGCTGCTGAACTGCCAGCCTCCTGAATCCTTGGATAGCATCAAATCCACTACATCATAGTGTTGCTACTGAACTGCCTGCCTCCTGAATCCTTGGATAGCATCAAATCCACTACATCATAGTGTTGCTACTGAACTGCCAGCCTCCTGAATCCTTGGATAGCATCAAATCCACTACATCATAGTGTGTGCTACTGAACTGCCAGCCTCCTGAATCCTTGGATAGCATCAAATCCACTACATCATAGTGTTGTGCTGCTGAACTGCCAGCCTCCTGAATCCTTGGATAGCATCAAATCCACTACATCATAGTGTTGCTACTGAACTGCCAGCCTCCTGAATCCTTGGATAGCATCAAATCCACTACATCATAGTGTTGCTGCTGAACTGCCAGCCTCCTGAATCCTTGGATAGCATCAAATCCACTACATCATAGTGTTGCTACTGAGCTGCCAGCCTCCTGAATCCTTGGATAGCATCAAATCCACTACATCATAGTGTTGCTGCTGAACTGCCAGCCTCCTGAATCCTTGGATAGCATCAAATCCACTACATCATAGTGTTGCTGTTGAACTGCCTGCCTCCTGAATCCTTGGATAGCATCAAATCCACTACATCATAGTGTTGCTACTGAGCTGCCAGCCTCCTGAATCCTTGGATAGCATCAAATCCACTACATCATAGTGTTGCTGTTGAACTGCCTGCCTCCTGAATCCTTGGATAGCATCAAATCCACTACATCATAGTGTTGCTACTGAACTGCCAGCCTCCTGAATCCTTGGATAGCATCAAATCCACTACATCATAGTGTTGCTGCTGAACTGCCTGCCTCCTGAATCCTTGGATAGCATCAAATCCACTACATCATAGTGTTGCTACTGAACTGCCAGCCTCCTGAATCCTTGGATAGCATCAAATCCACTACATCATAGTGTTGCTGCTGAACTGCCTGCCTCCTGAATCCTTGGATAGCATCAAATCCACTACATCATAGTGTTGCTACTGAACTGCCAGCCTCCTGAATCCTTGGATAGCATCAAATCCACTACATCATAGTGTTGCTACTGAACTGCCAGCCTCCTGAATCCTTGGATAGCATCAAATCCACTACATCATAGTGTTGCTGTTGAACTGCCAGCCTCCTGAATACTTGGATAGCATCAAATCCACTACATCATAGTGTTGCTACTGAACTGCCAGCCTCCTGAATCCTTGGATAGCATCAAATCCACTACATCATAGTGTTGATGCTGAACTGCCAGCCTCCTGAATCCTTGGATAGCATCAAATCCACTACATCATAGTGTTGATGCTGAACTGCCAGCCTCCTGAATCCTTGGATAGCATCAAATCCACTACATCATAGTGTTGCTACTGAACTGCCAGCCTCCTGAATCCTTGGATAGCATCAAATCCACTACATCATAGTGTTGCTGCTGAACTGCCAGCCTCCTGAATCCTTGGATAGCATCAAATCCACTACATCATAGTGTTGATGCTGAACTGCCAGCCTCCTGAATCCTTGGATAGCATCAAATCCACTACATCATAGTGTTGCTACTGAACTGCCAGCCTCCTGAATCCTTGGATAGCATCAAATCCACTACATCATAGTGTTGCTACTGAACTGCCAGCCTCCTGAATCCTTGGATAGCATCAAATCCACTACATCATAGTGTTGCTACTGAACTACCAGCCTCCTGAATCCTTGGATAGCATCAAATCCACTACATCATAGTGTTGCTGTTGAACTGCCAGCCTCCTGAATCCTTGGATAGCATCAAATCCACCACATCATAGTGTTGCTGCTGAACTACCAGCCTCCTGAATCCTTGGATAGCATCAAATCCACTACATCATAGTGTTGATGTTGAACTGCCAGCCTCCTGAATACTTGGATAGCATCAAATCCACTACATCATAGTGTTGCTGTTGAACTGCCAGCCTCCTGAATCCTTGGATAGCATCAAATCCACTACATCATAGTGTTGCTACTGAACTGCCAGCCTCCTGAATCCTTGGATAGCATCAAATCCACTACATCATAGTGTTGCTACTGAACTGCCACCCTCCTGAATCCTTGGATAGCATCAAATCCACCACATCATAGTGTTGATGCTGAACTGCCAGCCTCCTGAATCCTTGGATAGCATCAAATCCACTACATCATAGTGTTGATGTTGAACTGCCAGCCTCCTGAATCCTTGGATAGCATCAAATCCACTACATCATAGTGTTGCTACTGAACTGCCAGCCTCCTGAATCCTTGGATAGCATCAAATCCACTACATCATAGTGTTGATGTTGAACTGCCAGCCTCCTGAATCCTTGGATAGCATCAAATCCACTACATCATAGTGTTGATGTTGAACTGCCAGCCTCCTGAATACTTGGATAGCATCAAATCCACTACATCATAGTGTTGATGTTGAACTGCCAGCCTCCTGAATCCTTGGATAGCATCAAATCCACTACATCATAGTGTTGCTACTGAACTGCCAGCCTCCTGAATCCTTGGATAGCATCAAATCCACTACATCATAGTGTTGCTACTGAACTGCCAGCCTCCTGAATCCTTGGATAGCATCAAATCCACTACATCATAGTGTTGCTACTGAACTGCCAGCCTCCTGAATCCTTGGATAGCATCAAATCCACTACATCATAGTGTTGCTGCTGAACTACCAGCCTCCTGAATCCTTGGATAGCATCAAATCCACTACATCATAGTGTTGCTGCTGAACTGCCAGCCTCCTGAATCCTTGGATAGCATCAAATCCACTACATCATAGTGTTGCTGCTGAACTACCAGCCTCCTGAATCCTTGGATAGCATCAAATCCACTACATCATAGTGTTGCTGCTGAACTACCAGCCTCCTGAATCCTTGGATAGCATCAAATCCACTACATCATAGTGTTGCTGTTGAACTGCCAGCCTCCTGAATCCTTGGATAGCATCAAATCCACTACATCATAGTGTTGCTGCTGAACTACCAGCCTCCTGAATCCTTGGATAGCATCAAATCCACTACATCATAGTGTTGCTGCTGAACTACCAGCCTCCTGAATCCTTGGATAGCATCAAATCCACTACATCATAGTGTTGCTGTTGAACTGCCAGCCTCCTGAATCCTTGGATAGCATCAAATCCACTACATCATAGTGTTGCTGCTGAACTACCAGCCTCCTGAATACTTGGATAGCATCAAATCCACTACATCATAGTGTTGCTGCTGAACTACCAGCCTCCTGAATCCTTGGATAGCATCAAATCCACTACATCATAGTGTTGCTGTTGAACTGCCAGCCTCCTGAATCCTTGGATAGCATCAAATCCACTACATCATAGTGTTGCTGCTGAACTACCAGCCTCCTGAATCCTTGGATAGCATCAAATCCACTACATCATAGTGTTGCTGTTGAACTGCCAGCCTCCTGAATCCTTGGATAGCATCAAATCCACTACATCATAGTGTTGCTGCTGAACTACCAGCCTCCTGAATCCTTGGATAGCATCAAATCCACTACATCATAGTGTTGCTGCTGAACTGCCAGCCTCCTGAATCCTTGGATAGCATCAAATCCACTACATCATAGTGTTGCTGCTGAACTACCAGCCTCCTGAATCCTTGGATAGCATCAAATCCACTACATCATAGTGTTGCTGCTGAACTGCCAGCCTCCTGAATCCTTGGATAGCATCAAATCCACTACATCATAGTGTTGCTGCTGAACTGCCAGCCTCCTGAATCCTTGGATAGCATCAAATCTACATCATAGTGTTGATGTTGAACTGCCAGCCTCCTGAATCCTTGGATAGCATCAAATCCACTACATCATAGTGTTGCTGCTGAACTACCAGCCTCCTGAATCCTTGGATAGCATCAAATCCACTACATCATAGTGTTGCTGCTGAACTGCCAGCCTCCTGAATCCTTGGATAGCATCAAATCCACTACATCATAGTGTTGCTGCTGAACTGCCAGCCTCCTGAATCCTTGGATAGCATCAAATCCACTACATCATAGTGTTGATGTTGAACTGCCAGCCTCCTGAATCCTTGGATAGCATCAAATCCACTACATCATAGTGTTGCTGCTGAACTACCAGCCTCCTGAATCCTTGGATAGCATCAAATCCACTACATCATAGTGTTGCTGCTGAACTGCCAGCCTCCTGAATCCTTGGATAGCATCAAATCCACTACATCATAGTGTTGCTGTTGAACTGCCAGCCTCCTGAATCCTTGGATAGCATCAAATCCACTACATCATAGTGTTGCTGCTGAACTGCCAGCCTCCTGAATCCTTGGATAGCATCAAATCCACTACATCATAGTGTTGCTGCTGAACTACCAGCCTCCTGAATCCTTGGATAGCATCAAATCCACTACATCATAGTGTTGCTGTTGAACTGCCAGCCTCCTGAATACTTGGATAGCATCAAATCCACTACATCATAGTGTTGATGTTGAACTGCCAGCCTCCTGAATCCTTGGATAGCATCAAATCCACTACATCATAGTGTTGCTGCTGAACTACCAGCCTCCTGAATCCTTGGATAGCATCAAATCCACTACATCATAGTGTTGCTGCTGAACTGCCAGCCTCCTGAATCTTGGATAGCATCAAATCCACTACATCATAGTGTTGCTGCTGAACTACCAGCCTCCTGAATCCTTGGATAGCATCAAATCCACTACATCATAGTGTTGCTGTTGAACTGCCAGCCTCCTGAATCCTTGGATAGCATCAAATCCACTACATCATAGTGTTGCTGCTGAACTACCAGCCTCCTGAATCCTTGGATAGCATCAAATCCACTACATCATAGTGTTGCTGTTGAACTGCCAGCCTCCTGAATCCTTGGATAGCATCAAATCCACTACATCATAGTGTTGCTGCTGAACTACCAGCCTCCTGAATCCTTGGATAGCATCAAATCCACTACATCATAGTGTTGATGTTGAACTGCCAGCCTCCTGAATCCTGGATAGCATCAAATCCACTACATCATAGTGTTGCTGCTGAACTACCAGCCTCCTGAATCCTTGGATAGCATCAAATCCACTACATCATAGTGTTGCTGTTGAACTGCCAGCCTCCTGAATCCTTGGATAGCATCAAATCCACTACATCATAGTGTTGCTGCTGAACTACCAGCCTCCTGAATCCTTGGATAGCATCAAATCCACTACATCATAGTGTTGATGTTGAACTGCCAGCCTCCTGAATCCTTGGATAGCATCAAATCCACTACATCATAGTGTTGCTGCTGAACTACCAGCCTCCTGAATCCTTGGATAGCATCAAATCCACTACATCATAGTGTTGCTGTTGAACTGCCAGCCTCCTGAATCCTTGGATAGCATCAAATCCACTACATCATAGTGTTGCTGCTGAACTACCAGCCTCCTGAATCCTTGGATAGCATCAAATCCACTACATCATAGTGTTGCTGTTGAACTGCCAGCCTCCTGAATCCTTGGATAGCATCAAATCCACTACATCATAGTGTTCATGCTGAACTACCAGCCTCCTGAATCCTTGGATAGCATCAAATCCACTACATCATAGTGTTGCTGCTGAACTGCCAGCCTCCTGAATCCTTGGATAGCATCAAATCCACTACATCATAGTGTTGATGTTGAACTGCCAGCCTCCTGAATCCTTGGATAGCATCAAATCCACTACATCATAGTGTTGCTGCTGAACTACCAGCCTCCTGAATCCTTGGATAGCATCAAATCCACTACATCATAGTGTTGCTGTTGAACTGCCAGCCTCCTGAATCCTTGGATAGCATCAAATCCACTACATCATAGTGTTCATGCTGAACTACCAGCCTCCTGAATCCTTGGATAGCATCAAATCCACTACATCATAGTGTTGCTGCTGAACTGCCAGCCTCCTGAATCCTTGGATAGCATCAAATCCACTACATCATAGTGTTGCTGCTGAACTACCAGCCTCCTGAATCCTTGGATAGCATCAAATCCACTACATCATAGTGTTCATGCTGAACTGCCAGCCTCCTGAATCCTTGGATAGCATCAAATCCACTACATCATAGTGTTGCTGCTGAACTGCCAGCCTCCTGAATCCTTGGATAGCATCAAATCCACTACATCATAGTGTTGCTGCTGAACTACCAGCCTCCTGAATCCTTGGATAGCATCAAATCCACTACATCATAGTGTTCATGCTGAACTACCAGCCTCCTGAATCCTTGGATAGCATCAAATCCACTACATCATAGTGTTGCTGCTGAACTACCAGCCTCCTGAATCCTTGGATAGCATCAAATCCACTACATCATAGTGTTGCTGTTGAACTACCAGCCTCCTGAATCCTTGGATAGCATCAAATCCACTACATCATAGTGTTGCTGCTGAACTACCAGCCTCCTGAATCCTTGGATAGCATCAAATCCACATCATAGTGTTGCTGCTGAACTACCAGCCTCCTGAATCCTTGGATAGCATCAAATCCACTACATCATAGTGTTGCTGCTGAACTACAGCCTCCTGAATCCTGGATAGCATCAAATCCACCACATCATAGTGTTGCTGCTGAACTACCAGCCTCCTGAATCCTTGGATAGCATCAAATCCACTACATCATAGTGTTGCTGTTGAACTACCAGCCTCCTGAATCCTTGGATAGCATCAAATCCACTACATCATAGTGTTGCTGTTGAACTGCCAGCCTCCTGAATCCTTGGATAGCATCAAATCCACTACATCATAGTGTTGCTGCTGAACTGCCAGCCTCCTGAATCCTTGGATAGCATCAAATCCACTACATCATAGTGTTGCTGCTGAACTACCAGCCTCCTGAATCCTTGGATAGCATCAAATCCACTACATCATAGTGTTGCTGTTGAACTGCCAGCCTCCTGAATCCTTGGATAGCATCAAATCCACTACATCATAGTGTTGCTGCTGAACTGCCAGCCTCCTGAATCCTTGGATAGCATCAAATCCACTACATCATAGTGTTGCTGCTGAACTACCAGCCTCCTGAATCCTTGGATAGCATCAAATCCACTACATCATAGTGTTGCTGTGAACTACCAGCCTCCTGAATCCTTGGATAGCATCAAATCCACTACATCATAGTGTTGCTGTTGAACTGCCAGCCTCCTGAATCCTTGGATAGCATCAAATCCACTACATCATAGTGTTGCTGCTGAACTGCCAGCCTCCTGAATCCTTGGATAGCATCAAATCCACTACATCATAGTGTTGCTGCTGAACTGCCAGCCTCCTGAATACTTGGTTAGCATCAAATCCACTACATCATAGTGTTGCTGCTGAACTGCCAGCCTCCTGAATCCTTGGATAGCATCAAATCCACTACATCATAGTGTTGCTGTTGAACTGCCAGCCTCCTGAATCCTTGGATAGCATCAAATCCACTACATCATAGTGTTGCTGTTGAACTGCCAGCCTCCTGAATCCTTGGATAGCATCAAATCCACTACATCATAGTGTTGCTGCTGAACTACCAGCCTCCTGAATCCTTGGATAGCATCAAATCCACTACATCATAGTGTTGCTGTTGAACTGCCAGCCTCCTGAATCCTTGGATAGCATCAAATCTACTACATCATAGCGTTGATGCTGAACTGCCAGCCTCCTGAATCCTTGGATAGCATCAAATCCACTACATCATAGTGTTGCTGTTGAACTGCCAGCCTCCTGAATACTTGGATAGCATCAAATCTACTACATCATAGCGTTGATGCTGAACTGCCAGCCTCCTGAATCCTTGGATAGCATCAAATCCACTACATCATAGTGTTGCTGCTGAACTACCAGCCTCCTGAATCCTTGGATAGCATCAAATCCACTACATCATAGTGTTGCTGCTGAACTGCCAGCCTCCTGAATCCTTGGATAGCATCAAATCCACTACATCATAGTGTTGCTGCTGAACTACCAGCCTCCTGAATCCTTGGATAGCATCAAATCCACTACATCATAGTGTTGCTGTTGAACTGCCAGCCTCCTGAATCCTTGGATAGCATCAAATCCACTACATCATAGTGTTGCTGCTGAACTGCCAGCCTCCTGAATACTTGGATAGCATCAAATCCACTACATCATAGTGTTGCTGTTGAACTGCCAGCCTCCTGAATCCTTGGATAGCATCAAATCCACTACATCATAGTGTTGCTGCTGAACTACCAGCCTCCTGAATCCTTGGATAGCATCAAATCCACTACATCATAGTGTTGCTGTTGAACTGCCAGCCTCCTGAATCCTTGGATAGCATCAAATCCACTACATCATAGTGTTGCTGCTGAACTGCCAGCCTCCTGAATCCTTGGATAGCATCAAATCCACTACATCATAGTGTTGCTGCTGAACTACCAGCCTCCTGAATCCTTGGATAGCATCAAATCCACTACATCATAGTGTTGCTGTTGAACTGCCAGCCTCCTGAATCCTTGGATAGCATCAATCCACTACATCATAGTGTGCTGCTGAACTACCAGCCTCCTGAATCCTTGGATAGCATCAAATCCACTACATCATAGTGTTGCTGTTGAACTGCCAGCCTCCTGAATCCTTGGATAGCATCAAATCCACTACATCATAGGTTGCTGTTGAACTGCCAGCCTCCTGAATCCTTGGATAGCATCAAATCCACTACATCATAGTGTTGCTGCTGAACTACCAGCCTCTGAATCCTTGGATAGCATCAAATCCACTACATCATAGTGTTGCTGTTGAACTGCCAGCCTCCTGAATCCTTGGATAGCATCAAATCCACTACATCATAGTGTTGCTGTTGAACTGCCAGCCTCCTGAATCCTTGGATAGCATCAAATCCACTACATCATAGTGTTGCTGTTGAACTGCCAGCCTCCTGAATCCTTGGATAGCATCAAATCCACTACATCATAGTGTTGCTGTTGAACTGCCAGCCTCCTGAATCCTTGGATAGCATCAATCCACTACATCATAGTGTTGCTGTTGAACTACCAGCCTCCTGAATCCTTGGATAGCATCAAATCCACTACATCATAGTGTTGCTGTTGAACTGCCAGCCTCCTGAATCCTTGGATAGCATCAAATCCACTACATCATAGTGTTGCTGTTGAACTACCAGCCTCCTGAATCTTGGATAGCATCAAATCCACTACATCATAGTGTTGCTGTTGAACTGCCAGCCTCCTGAATCCTTGGATAGCATCAAATCCACTACATCATAGTGTTGCTGCTGAACTACCAGCCTCCTGAATCCTTGGATAGCATCAAATCCACTACATCATAGTGTTGCTGCTGAACTACCAGCCTCCTGAATCCTTGGATAGCATCAAATCCACACATCATAGTGGCTGCTGAACTACCCCCCGCCTCTGAATCCATCAAATCCACTACATCATAGTGTTGCTGTTGAACTACCAGCCTCCTGAATCCTTGGATAGCATCAAATCCACTACATCATAGTGTTGCTGCTGAACTACCAGCCTCCTGAATCCTTGGATAGCATCAAATCCACTACATCATAGTGTTGCTGCTGAACTACCAGCCTCCTGAATCCTTGGATAGCATCAAATCCACTACATCATAGTGTTGCTGCTGAACTACCAGCCTCCTGAATCCTTGGATAGCATCAAATCCACTACATCATAGTGTTGCTGCTGAACTACCAGACCCTCCTGAATCCTTGGATAGCATCAAATCCACTACATCATAGTGTTGCTGCTGAACTACCAGCCTGAATCCTTGGATAGCATCAAATCCACTACATCATAGTGTTGCTGTTGAACTACCAGCCTCCTGAATCCTTGGATAGCATCAAATCCACTACATCATAGTGTTGCTGCTGAACTACCAGCCTCCTGAATCCTTGGATAGCATCAAATCCACTACATCATAGTGTGCTGTTGAACTACGCCTCCTGAATCCTTGGATAGCATCAAATCCACTACATCATAGTGTTGCTGTTGAACTACCAGCCTCCTGAATCCTTGGATAGCACAAATCCACTACATCATAGTGTTGCTGCTGAACTACCAGCCTCCTGAATCCTTGGATAGCATCAAATCCACTACATCATAGTGTTGCTGTTGAACTGCCAGCCTCCTGAATCCTTGGATAGCATCATCAAATCCACTACATCATAGTGTTGCTGCTGAACTGCCAGCCTCCTGAATCCTTGGATAGCATCAAATCCACTACATCATAGTGTTGCTGCTGAACTGCCAGCCTCCTGAATCCTTGGATAGCATCAAATCCACTACATCATAGTGTTGATGCTGAACTACCAGCCTCCTGAATCCTTGGATAGCATCAAATCCACTACATCATAGTGTTGCTGCTGAACTACCAGCCTCCTGAATCCTTGGATAGCATCAAATCCACTACATCATAGTGTTGCTGCTGAACTACCAGCCTCCTGAATCCTTGGATAGCATCAAATCCACTACATCATAGTGTTGATGCTGAACTACCAGCCTCCTGAATCCTTGGATAGCATCAAATCCACTACATCATAGTGTTGCTGCTGAACTACCAGCCTCCTGAATCCTTGGATAGCATCAAATCCACTACATCATAGTGTTGCTGCTGAACTACCAGCCTCCTGAATCCTTGGATAGCATCAAATCCACTACATCATAGTGTTGATGCTGAACTACCAGCCTCCTGAATCCTTGGATAGCATCAAATCCACTACATCATAGTGTTGCTGCTGAACTACCAGCCTCCTGAATCCTTGGATAGCATCAAATCCACTACATCATAGTGTTGCTGCTGAACTACCAGCCTCCTGAATCCTTGGATAGCATCAAATCCACTACATCATAGTGTGATGCTGAACTACCAGCCTCCTGAATCTTGGATAGCATCAAATCCACTACATCATAGTTGTTGCTGCTGAACTACCAGCCTCCTGAATCCTTGGATAGCATCAAATCCACTACATCATAGTGTTGCTGCTGAAACTCCAGCCTCCTGAATCCTTGGATAGCATCAAATCCACTACATCATAGTGTTGATGCTGAACTACCAGCCTCCTGAATCCTTGGATAGCATCAAATCCACTACATCATAGTGTTGCTGCTGAACTACCAGCCTCCTGAATCCTTGGATAGCATCAAATCCACTACATCATAGTGTTGCTGCTGAACTACCAGCCTCCTGAATCCTTGGATAGCATCAAATCACTACATCATAGTGTTGCTGCTGAACTACCAGCCTCCTGAATCCTTGGATAGCATCAAATCCACTACATCATAGTGTTGCTGCTGAACTACCAGCCTCCTGAATCCTTGGATAGCATCAAATCCACTACATCATAGTGTTGCTGTTGAACTGCCAGCCTCCTGAATCCTTGGATAGCATCAAATCCACTACATCATAGTGTTGCTGTTGAACTACCAGCTCCTGAACTTGGATAGCATCAAATCCACTACATCATAGTGTTGCTGCTGAACTACCAGCCTCCTGAATCCTTGGATAGCATCAAACCACTACATATAGTGTTGCTGTTGAACTGCCAGCCTCCTGAATCCTTGGATAGCATCAAATCCACTACATCATAGTGTTGCTGTTGAACTACCAGCCTCCTGAATCCTTGGATAGCATCAAATCCACTACATCATAGTGTTGCTGCTGAACTACCAGCCTCCTGAATCCTTGGATAGCATAATCCACTACATCATAGTGTTGCTGCTGAACTACCAGCCTCCTGAATCCTTGGATAGCATCAAATCCACTACATCATAGTGTTGCTGTTGAACTGCCAGCCTCCTGAATCCTTGGATAGCATCAAATCCACTACATCATAGTGTTGCTGTTGAACTACCAGCCTCCTGAATCCTTGGATAGCATCAAATCCACTACATCATAGTGTTGCTGCTGAACTACCAGCCTCCTGAATCCTTGGATAGCATCAAATCCACTACATCATAGTGTTGCTGTTGAACTGCCAGCCTCCTGAATCCTTGGATAGCATCAAATCCCTACATCATAGTGTTGCTGTTGACTACCCAGCCTCCTGAATCCTTGGATAGCATCAAATCCACTACATCATAGCGTTGATGCTGAACTACCAGCCTCCTGAATCCTTGGATAGCATCAAATCCACTACATCATAGTGTTGCTGCTGCTGAACTACCAGCCTCCTGAATCCTTGGATAGCATCAAATCCACTACATCATAGTGTTGCTGTTGAACTGCCAGCCTCCTGAATCCTTGGATAGCATCAAATCCACTACATCATAGTGTTGCTGTTGAACTGCCAGCCTCCTGAATCCTTGGATAGCATCAAATCCACTACATCATAGTGTTGCTGCTGAACTACCAGCCTCCTGAATCCTTGGATAGCATCAAATCCACTACATCATAGTGTTGCTGCTGAACTACCAGCCTCCTGAATCCTTGGATAGCATCAAATCCACTACATCATAGTGTTGCTGCTGAACTACCAGCCTCCTGAATCCTTGGATAGCATCAAATCCACTACATCATAGTGTTGCTGTTGAACTGCCAGCCTCCTGAATCCTTGGATAGCATCAAATCCACTACATCATAGTGTTGCTGCTGAACTACCAGCCTCCTGAATCCTTGGATAGCATCAAATCCACTACATCATAGTGTTGCTGCTGAACTACCAGCCTCCTGAATCCTTGGATAGCATCAAATCCACTACATCATAGTGTTGCTGTTGAACTGCCAGCCTCCTGAATCCTTGGATAGCATCAAATCCACTACATCATAGTGTTGCTGTTGAACTACCAGCCTCCTGAATCCTTGGATAGCATCAAATCCACTACATCATAGTGTTGCTGTTGAACTGCCAGCCTCCTGAATCCTTGGATAGCATCAAATCCACTACATCATAGTGTTGCTGCTGAACTACCAGCCTCCTGAATCCTTGGATAGCATCAAATCCACTACATCATAGTGTTGCTGCTGAACTACCAGCCTCCTGAATCCTTGGATAGCATCAAATCCACTACATCATAGTGTTGCTGCTGAACTACCAGCCTCCTGAATCCTTGGATAGCATCAAATCCACTACATCATAGTGTTGCTGCTGAACTACCAGCCTCCTGAATCCTTGGATAGCATCAAATCCACTACATCATAGTGTTGCTGCTGAACTACCAGCCTCCTGAATCCTTGGATAGCATCAAATCCACTACATCATAGTGTTGCTGCTGAACTACCAGCCTCCTGAATCCTTGGATAGCATCAAATCCACTACATCATAGTGTTGCTGCTGAACTACCAGCCTCCTGAATCCTTGGATAGCATCAAATCCACTACATCATAGCGTTGATGTTGAACTGCCAGCCTCCTGAATCCTTGGATAGCATCAAATCCACTACATCATAGTGTTGCTGCTGAACTACCAGCCTCCTGAATCCTTGGATAGCATCAAATCCACTACATCATAGTGTTGCTGCTGAACTACCAGCCTCCTGAATCCTTGGATAGCATCAAATCCACTACATCATAGTGTTGCTGCTGAACTACCAGCCTCCTGAATCCTTGGATAGCATCAAATCCACTACATCATAGTGTTGCTGCTGAACTACCAGCCTCCTGAATCCTTGGATAGCATCAAATCCACTACATCATAGTGTTGCTGCTGAACTACCAGCCTCCTGAATCCTTGGATAGCATCAAATCCACTACATCATAGTGTTGCTACTGAACTGCCAGCCTCCTGAATCCTTGGATAGCATCAAATCCACTACATCATAGTGTTGCTGCTGAACTACCAGCCTCCTGAATCCTTGGATAGCATCAAATCCACTACATCATAGCGTTGATGTTGAACTGCCAGCCTCCTGAATCCTTGGATAGCATCAAATCCACTACATCATAGTGTTGCTGCTGAACTACCAGCCTCCTGAATCCTTGGATAGCATCAAATCCACTACATCATAGTGTGTGTTGCTGCTGAACTACCAGCCTCCTGAATCCTTGGATAGCATCAAATCCACTACATCATAGCGTTGATGTGAACTGCCAGCCTCCTGAATCCTTGGATAGCATCAAATCCACTACATCATAGTGTTGCTGCTGAACTACCAGCCTCCTGAATCCTGGATAGCATCAAATCCACTACATCATAGTGTTGCTGCTGAACTACCAGCCTCCTGAATCCTTGGATAGCATCAAATCCACTACATCATAGCGTTGATGCTGAACTACCAGCCTCCTGAATCCTTGGATAGCATCAAATCCACTACATCATAGTGTTGATGCTGAACTACCAGCCTCCTGAATCCTTGGATAGCATCAAATCCACTACATCATAGAGTTGATGTTGAACTGCCAGCCTCCTGAATCCTTGGATAGCATCAAATCCACTACATCATAGTGTTGCTGCTGAACTACCAGCCTCCTGAATCCTTGGATAGCATCAAATCCACTACATCATAGTGTTGATGCTGAACTACCAGCCTCCTGAATCCTTGGATAGCATCACAATCCACTACATCATAGTGTTGATGCTGAACTACCAGCCTCCTGAATCCTTGGATAGCATCAAATCCACTACATCATAGGTTTGATGCTGAACTACCAGCCTCCTGAATCCTTGGATAGCATCAAATCACACTACATCATAGTGTTGATGCTGAACTACCAGCCTCCTGAATCCTTGGATAGCATCAAATCCACTACATCATAGCGTTGATGCTGAACTGCCAGCCTCCTGAATCCTTGGATAGCATCAAATCCACTACATCATAGTGTTGCTGCTGAACTACCAGCCTCCTGAATCCTTGGATAGCATCAAATCCACTACATCATAGCGTTGATGCTGAACTACCAGCCTCCTGAATCCTTGGATAGCATCAAATCCACTACATCATAGTGTTGATGCTGAACTACCAGCCTCCTGAATCCTTGGATAGCATCAAATCCACTACATCATAGCGTTGATGTTGAACTGCCAGCCTCCTGAATCCTTGGATAGCATCAAATCCACTACATCATAGTGTTGCTGCTGAACTACCAGCCTCCTGAATACTTGGATAGCATCAAATCCACTACATCATAGTGTTGCTGTTGAACTGCCAGCCTCCTGAATCCTTGGATAGCATCAAATCCACTACATCATAGTGTTGCTGTTGAACTGCCAGCCTCCTGAATCCTTGGATAGCATCAAATCCACTACATCATAGTGTTGCTGTTGAACTGCCAGCCTCCTGAATCCTTGGATAGCATCAAATCCACTACATCAGTGTGTTGCTGCTGAACTGCCAGCCTCATGAATCCTTGGATAGCATCAAATCCACTACATCATAGTGTTGCTGCTGAACTACCAGCCTCATGAATCCTTGGATAGCATCAAATCCACTACATCATAGTGTTGCTGTTGAACTGCCAGCCTCCTGAATCCTTGGATAGCATCAAATCCACTACATCATAGTGTTGCTGTTGAACTGCCAGCCTCCTGAATCCTTGGATAGCATCAAATCCACTACATCATAGTGTTGCTGTTGAACTGCCAGCCTCCTGAATCCTTGGATAGCATCAAATCCACTACATCATAGTGTTGATGCTGAACTGCCAGCCTCCTGAATCCTTGGATAGCATCAAATCCACTACATCATAGCGTTGATGCTGAACTGCCAGCCTCCTGAATCCTTGGATAGCATCAAATCCACTACATCATAGTGTTGATGCTGAACTGCCAGCCTCCTGAATCCTTGGATAGCATCAAATCCACTACATCATAGTGTTGCTGTTGAACTGCCAGCCTCCTGAATCCTTGGATAGCATCAAATCCACTACATCATAGCGTTGATGCTGAACTGCCAGCCTCCTGACTACTTGGACAGCATTAGACAAACCATATTATATTTTTGCTGCTGAACTGCCAGCCTCCTGTCTACTTGGACAGCATCTTACGCACTGCATCATAGTGTTGCTGCTGAACTGCCAGCCTCCTGACTACTTGGACAGCATTAGACACACCATATTATATTTTTGCTGCTGAACTGCCAGCCTCCTGACTGTTTGGACAGCATCTTACACACTGCATCATAGTGTTGCTGCTGAACTGCCAGCCTCCTGACATCTTGGACAGCATTAGACACACCATATTATATTTTTGCTGCTGAACTGCCAGCCTCCTGACTATTTGGACAGCATTAGACACACCATATTGTATTTTTGCTGCTGAACTGCCAGCCTCCTGACTACTTGGACAGCATTAGACACACCATATTGTATTTTTGCTGCTGAACTGCCAGCCTCCTGACTATTTGGACAGCATTAGACAAACCATATTATATTTTTGCTGCTGAACTGCCAGCCTCCTGACTACTTAGACAGCATTAGACAAACCATATTATATTTTTGCTGCTGAACTGCCAGCCTCCTGACTATTTGGACAGCATTAGACACACTACATCATAGTGTTGCTGCTGAACTGCCAGCCTCCTGACTACTTCGACAGCATCTTACACACTGCATCATAGTGTTGCTGCTGAACTGCCAGCCTCCTGACTACTTGGACAGCATTAGACACACCATATTATATTTTTGCTGCTGAACTGCCAGCCTCCTGACTACTTGGACAGCATCTTACACACTGCATCATATTGTTGCTGCTGAACTGCCAGCCTCCTGACTACTTGGACAGCATTAGACACACCATATTATATTTTTGCTGCTGAACTGCCAGCCTCCTGACTACTTGGACAGCATCTTACACACTGCATCATAGTGTTGCTGCTGAACTGCCAGCCTCCTGACTACTTGGACAGCATTAGACACACCATATTATATTTTTGCTGCTGAACTGCCAGCCTCCTGACTATTTGGACAGCATTAGACACACTACATCATAGTGTTGCTGCTGAACTGCCAGCCTCCTGACTACTTCGACAGGATTAGACACACCATATTATATTTTTGCTGCTGAACTGCCAGCCTCCTGACTACTTGGCCAGCATCTTATACACTGCATCATAGTGTTGCTGCTGAACTGCCAGCCTCCTGACTACTTGGACAGCATCTTACACACTGCATCATAGTGTTGCTGCTGAACTGCCAGCCTCCTGACTACTTGGACAGCATCTTACACACTGCATCTTAGTGTTGCTACTGAACTGCCAGCCTCCTGACTACTTGGACAGCATTAGACACACCATATTATATTTTTGCTGCTGAACTGCCAGCCTCCTGACTACTTGGACAGCATCTTACACACTGCATCTTAGTGTTGCTACTGAACTGCCAGCCTCCTGACTACTTGGACAGCATTAGACACACCATATTATTTTTTGCTGCTGAACTGCCAGCCTCCTGACTACTTGGACAGCATCTTACGCACTGCATCATAGTGTTGCTGCTGAACTGCCAGCCTCCTGACTACTTGGACAGCATTAGACACACCATATTATATTTTTGCTGCTGAACTGCCAGCCTCCTGACTACTACTTGGACAGCATCTTACGCACTGCATCATAGTGTTGCTGCTGAACTGCCAGCCTCCTGACTACTTGGACAGCATTAGACACAACATATTATATTTTTGCTGCTGAACTGCCAGCCTCCTGACTACTTGGACAGCATTAGACACACCATATTATATTTTTGCTGCTGAACTGCCAGCCTCCTGACTACTTGGACAGCATTAGACACACCATATTATATTTTTGCTGCTGAACTGCCAGCCTCCTGACTACTTGGACAGCATTAGACACACCATATTATATTTTTGCTGCTGAACTGCCAGCCTCCTGACTACTTGGACAGCATCTTACGCACTGCATCATAGTGTTGCTGCTGAACTGCCAGCCTCCTGACTACTTGGACAGCATTAGACACAACATATTATATTTTTGCTGCTGAACTGCCAGCCTCCTGACTACTTGGACAGCATTAGACACACATATTATATTTTGCTGCTGAACTGCCAGCCTCCTGACTACTTGGACAGCATCTTACGCACTGCATCATAGTGTTGCTGCTGAACTGCCAGCCTCCTGACTACTTGGACAGCATTAGACACACTGCATCATAGTGTTGCTGCTGAACTGCCAGCCTCCTGACTACTTGGACAGCATTAGACACACCATATTATATTTTTGCTGCTGAACTGCCAGCCTCCTGACTACTTGGACAGCATCTTACGCACTGCATCATAGTGTTGCTGCTGAACTGCCAGCCTCCTGACTACTTGGACAGCATTAGACACAACATATTATATTTTTGCTGCTGAACTGCCAGCCTCCTGACTACTTGGACAGCATTAGACACACCATATTATATTTTTGCTGCTGAACTGCCAGCCTCCTGACTACTTGGACAGCATCTTACGCACTGCATCATAGTGTTGCTGCTGAACTGCCAGCCTCCTGACTACTTGGACAGCATTAGACACAACATATTATATTTTTGCTGCTGAACTGCCAGCCTCCTGACTACTTGGACAGCATTAGACACACCATATTATATTTTTGCTGCTGAACTGCCAGCCTCCTGAATACTTGGACAGCATCTTACGCACTGCATCATAGTGTTGCTGCTGAACTGCCAGCCTCCTGACTACTTGGACAGCATTAGACACACTGCATCATAGTGTTGCTGCTGAACTGCCAGCCTCCTGACTACTTGGACAGCATTAGACACACCATATTATATTTTTGCTGCTGAACTGCCAGCCTCCTGACTACTTGGACAGCATCTTACACACTGCATCTTAGTGTTGCTACTGAACTGCCAGCCTCCTGACTACTTGGACAGCATTAGACACACCATATTATATTTTTGCTGCTGAACTGCCAGCCTCCTGACTACTTGGACAGCATCTTACGCACTGCATCATAGTGTTGCTGCTGAACTGCCAGCCTCCTGACTACTTGGACAGCATTAGACACAACATATTATTTTGCTGCTGAACTGCCAGCCTCCTGACTACTTGGACAGCATTAGACAAACCATATTATATTTTTGCTGCTGAACTGCCAGCCTCCTGACTACTTGGACAGCATTAGACACACCATATATATTTTGCTGCTGAACTGCCAGCCTCCTGACTACTGGACAGCATCTTACGCACTGCATCATAGTGTTGCTGCTGAACTGCCAGCCTCCTCACTACTTGGACAGCATCTTACACACCGCATCATAGTGTTGCTGCTGAACTGCCAGCCTCCTGACTACTTGGACAGCATTAGACACACCATATTATATTTTTGCTGCTGAACTGCCAGCCTCCTGAATACTTGGACAGCATCTTACACACTGCATCGTAGTGTTGCTGCTGAACTGCCAGCCTCCTGTCTACTTGGACAGCATCTTACACACTGCATCGTAGTGTTGCTGCTGAACTGCCAGCCTCCTCACTACTTGGACAGCATCTTACACACTGCATCGTAGTGTTGCTGCTGAACTGCCAGCCTCCTGAATACTTGGACAGCATCTTACACACTGCATCGTAGTGTTGCTGCTGAACTGCCAGCCTCCTGAATACTTGGACAGCATCTTACACACTGCATCGTAGTGTTGCTGCTGAACTGCCAGCCTCCTGAATACTTGGACAGCATCTTACACACTGCATCGTAGTGTTGCTGCTGAACTGCCAGCCTCCTGTCTACTTGGACAGCATCTTACACACTGCATCGTAGTGTTGCTGCTGAACTGCCAGCCTCCTGAATACTTGGACAGCATCTTACACACTGCATCGTAGTGTTGCTGCTGAACTGCCAGCTTCCTGTCTACTTGGACAGCATCTTACACACTGCATCGTAGTGTTGCTGCTGAACTGCCAGCCTCCTCACTACTTGGACAGCATCTTACACACTGCATCGTAGTGTTGCTGCTGAACTGCCAGCCTCCTCACTACTTGGACAGCATCTTACACACTGCATCGTAGTGTTGCTGCTGAACTGCCAGCCTCCTGAATACTTGGACAGCATCTTACACACTGCATCGTAGTGTTGCTGCTGAACTGCCAGCCTCCTGTCTACTTGGACAGCATCTTACACACTGCATCGTAGTGTTGCTGCTGAACTGCCAGCCTCCTCACTACTTGGACAGCATCTTACACACTGCATCGTAGTGTTGCTGCTGAACTGCCAGCCTCCTGAATACTTGGACAGCATCTTACACACTGCATCGTAGTGTTGCTGCTGAACTGCCAGCCTCCTGTCTACTTGGACAGCATCTTACACACTGCATCGTAGTGTTGCTGCTGAACTGCCAGCCTCCTGAATACTTGGACAGCATCTTACACACTGCATCGTAGTGTTGCTGCTGAACTGCCAGCCTCCTGAATACTTGGACAGCATCTTACACACTGCATCGTAGTGTTGCTGCTGAACTGCCAGCCTCCTGTCTACTTGGACAGCATCTTACACACTGCATCGTAGTGTTGCTGCTGAACTGCCAGCCTCCTGAATACTTGGATAGCATCTTATACACTGCATCGTAGTGTTGCTGCTGAACTGCCAGCCTCCTGAATACTTGGACAGCATCTTACACACTGCATCGTAGTGTTGCTGCTGAACTGCCAGCCTCCTGAATACTTGGACAGCATCTTACACACTGCATCGTAGTGTTGCTGCTGAACTGCCAGCCTCCTGTCTACTTGGACAGCATCTTACACACTGCATCGTAGTGTTGCTGCTGAACTGCCAGCCTCCTGAATACTTGGACAGCATCTTATACACTGCATCGTAGTGTTGCTGCTGAACTGCCAGCCTCCTGAATACTTGGACAGCATCTTACACACTCCATCGTAGTGTTGCTGCTGAACTGCCAGCCTCCTGAATACTTGGACAGCATCTTACACACTGCATCGTAGTGTTGCTGCTGAACTGCCAGCCTCCTGAATACTTGGACAGCATCTTACACACACTCCATCGTAGTGTTGCTGCTGAACTGCCAGCCTCCTGAATACTTGGACAGCATCTTACACACTGCATCGTAGTGTTGCTGCTGAACTGCCAGCCTCCTGAATACTTGGACAGCATCTTACACACTCCATCGTAGTGTTGCTGCTGAACTGCCAGCCTCCTGAATACTTGGACAGCATCTTATACACTGCATCGTAGTGTTGCTGCTGAACTGCCAGCCTCCTGTCTACTTGGACAGCATCTTACACACTCCATCGTAGTGTTGCTGCTGAACTGCCAGCCTCCTGAATACTTGGACAGCATCTTACACACTGCATCGTAGTGTTGCTGCTGAACTGCCAGCCTCCTGAATACTTGGACAGCATCTTATACACTGCATCGTAGTGTTGCTGCTGAACTGCCAGCCTCCTGAATACTTGGACAGCATCTTACACACTGCATCGTAGTGTTGCTGCTGAACTGCCAGCCTCCTGAATACTTGGACAGCATCTTACACACTGCATCGTAGTGTTGCTGCTGAACTGCCAGCCTCCTGAATACTTGGACAGCATCTTATACACTGCATCGTAGTGTTGCTGCTGGACTGCCAGCCTCCTGAATACTTGGACAGCATCTTACACACTGCATCGTAGTGTTGCTGCTGAACTGCCAGCCTCCTGAATACTTGGACAGCATCTTACACACTGCATCGTAGTGTTGCTGCTGAACTGCCAGCCTCCTGAATACTTGGACAGCATCTTACACACTGCATCGTAGTGTTGCTGCTGAACTGCCAGCCTCCTGAATACTTGGACAGCATCTTACACACTCCATCGTAGTGTTGCTGCTGAACTGCCAGCCTCCTGAATACTTGGACAGCATCTTACACACTGCATCGTAGTGTTGCTGCTGAACTGCCAGCCTCCTGAATACTTGGACAGCATCTTACACACTGCATCGTAGTGTTGCTGCTGAACTGAACTGCCAGCCTCCTGAATACTTGGACAGCATCTTACACACTGCATCGTAGTGTTGCTGCTGAACTGCCAGCCTCCTGAATACTTGGATAGCATCTTACACACTGCATCGTAGTGTTGCTGCTGAACTGCCAGCCTCCTGTCTACTTGGACAGCATCTTACACACTGCATCGTAGTGTTGCTGCTGAACTGCCAGCCTCCTCACTACTTGGACAGCATCTTACACACTGCATCGTAGTGTTGCTGCTGAACTGCCAGCCTCCTGAATACTTGGACAGCATCTTACACACTGCATCGTAGTGTTGCTGCTGAACTGCCAGCCTCCTGAATACTTGGACAGCATCTTACACACTGCATCATAGTGTTGCTGCTGAACTGCCAGCCTCCTGAATACTTGGACAGCATCTTACACACTGCATCATAGTGTTGCTGCTGAACTGCCAGCCTCCTCACTACTTGGACAGCATCTTACACACTGCATCATAGTGTTGCTGCTGAACTGCCAGCCTCCTGAATACTTGGACAGCATCTTACACACTGCATCATAGTGTTGCTGCTGAACTGCCAGCCTCCTGAATACTTGGACAGCATCTTACACACTGCATCGTAGTGTTGCTGCTGAACTGCCAGCCTCCTGAATACTTGGACAGCATCTTACACACTGCATCGTAGTGTTGCTGCTGAACTGCCAGCCTCCTGAATACTTGGACAGCATCTTACACACTGCATCGTAGTGTTGCTGCTGAACTGCCAGCCTCCTGAATACTTGGACAGCATCTTACACACTGCATCGTAGTGTTGCTGCTGAACTGCCAGCCTCCTGAATACTTGGACAGCATCTTACACACTGCATCGTAGTGTTGCTGCTGAACTGCCAGCCTCCTGAATACTTGGACAGCATCTTACACACTGCATCGTAGTGTTGCTGCTGAACTGCCAGCCTCCTGAATACTTGGACAGCATCTTACACACTGCATCGTAGTGTTGCTGCTGAACTGCCAGCCTCCTGTCTTCTTGGACAGCATCTTACACACTGCATCGTAGTGTTGCTGCTGAACTGCCAGCCTCCTGAATACTTGGACAGCATCTTACACACTGCATCGTAGTGTTGCTGCTGAACTGCCAGCCTCCTGAATACTTGGACAGCATCTTACACACTGCATCGTAGTGTTGCTGCTGAACTGCCAGCCTCCTGAATACTTGGACAGCATCTTACACACCGCATCATAGTGTTGCTGCTGAACTGCCAGCCTCCTGAATACTTGGACAGCATCTTACACACTGCATCGTAGTGTTGCTGCTGAACTGCCAGCCTCCTGAATACTTGGACAGCATCTTACACACTGCATCGTAGTGTTGCTGCTGAACTGCCAGCCTCCTGTCTTCTTGGACAGCATCTTACACACTGCATCGTAGTGTTGCTGCTGAACTGCCAGCCTCCTGTCTTCTTGGACAGCATCTTACACACTCCATCGTAGTGTTGCTGCTGAACTGCCAGCCTCCTGAATACTTGGACAGCATCTTACACACTGCATCGTAGTGTTGCTGCTGAACTGCCAGCCTCCTGAATACTTGGACAGCATCTTACACACTGCATCGTAGTGTTGCTGCTGAACTGCCAGCCTCCTGAATACTTGGACAGCATCTTACACACTGCATCGTAGTGTTGCTGCTGAACTGCCAGCCTCCTGAATACTTGGACAGCATCTTACACACTGCATCGTAGTGTTGCTGCTGAACTGCCAGCCTCCTGAATACTTGGACAGCATCTTACACACTGCATCGTAGTGTTGCTGCTGAACTGCCAGCCTCCTGACTACTTGGACAGCATCTTATACACTGCATCATAGTAGTGTTGCTGCTGAACTGCCAGCCTCCTGAATACTTGGACAGCATCTTACACACTGCATCGTAGTGTTGCTGCTGAACTGCCAGCCTCCTGTCTACTTGGACAGCATCTTACACACTGCATCGTAGTGTTGCTGCTGAACTGCCAGCCTCCTGACTACTTGGACAGCATCTTATACACTGCATCATCGTAGTGTTGCTGCTGAACTGCCAGCCTCCTGAATACTTGGACAGCATCTTACACACTGCATCGTAGTGTTGCTGCTGAACTGCCAGCCTCCTGTCTACTTGGACAGCATCTTACACACTGCATCGTAGTGTTGCTGCTGAACTGCCAGCCTCCTGACTACTTGGACAGCATCTTACACACTGCATCGTAGTGTTGCTGCTGAACTGCCAGCCTCCTGAATACTTGGACAGCATCTTACACACTGCATCGTAGTGTTGCTGCTGAACTGCCAGCCTCCTGAATACTTGGACAGCATCTTACACACTGCATCATAGTGTTGCTGCTGAACTGCCAGCCTCCTGAATACTTGGACAGCATCTTACACACTGCATCGTAGTGTTGCTGCTGAACTGCCAGCCTCCTGAATACTTGGACAGCATCTTACACACTGCATCATAGTGTTGCTGCTGAACTGCCAGCCTCCTGAATACTTGGACAGCATCTTACACACTGCATCGTAGTGTTGCTGCTGAACTGCCAGCCTCCTGTCTACTTGGACAGCATCTTACACACTGCATCGTAGTGTTGCTGCTGAACTGCCAGCCTCCTGACTACTTGGACAGCATCTTACACACTGCATCGTAGTGTTGCTGCTGAACTGCCAGCCTCCTGACTACTTGGACAGCATCTTACACACTGCATCGTAGTGTTGCTGCTGAACTGCCAGCCTCCTGTCTACTTGGACAGCATCTTACACACTGCATCGTAGTGTTGCTGCTGAACTGCCAGCCTCCTGAATACTTGGACAGCATCTTACACACTCCATCGTAGTGTTGCTGCTGAACTGCCAGCCTCCTGAATACTTGGACAGCATCTTATACACTGCATCGTAGTGTTGCTGCTGAACTGCCAGCCTCCTGTCTACTTGGACAGCATCTTACACACTGCATCGTAGTGTTGCTGCTGAACTGCCAGCCTCCTGACTACTTGGACAGCATCTTACACACTGCATCGTAGTGTTGCTGCTGAACTGCCAGCCTCCTGTCTACTTGGACAGCATCTTACACACTGCATCGTAGTGTTGCTGCTGAACTGCCAGCCTCCTGACTACTTGGACAGCATCTTACACACTGCATCGTAGTGTTGCTGCTGAACTGCCAGCCTCCTGACTACTTGGACAGCATCTTACACACTGCATCGTAGTGTTGCTGCTGAACTGCCAGCCTCCTGTCTACTTGGACAGCATCTTACACACTGCATCGTAGTGTTGCTGCTGAACTGCCAGCCTCCTGAATACTTGGACAGCATCTTACACACACATCGTAGTGTTGCTGCTGAACTGCCAGCCTCCTGAATACTTGGACAGCATCTTATACACTGCATCGTAGTGTTGCTGCTGAACTGCCAGCCTCCTGTCTACTTGGACAGCATCTTACACACTGCATCGTAGTGTTGCTGCTGAACTGCCAGCCTCCTGACTACTTGGACAGCATCTTACACACTGCATCGTAGTGTTGCTGCTGAACTGCCAGCCTCCTGAATACTTGGACAGCATCTTACACACTGCATCGTAGTGTTGCTGCTGAACTGCCAGCCTCCTGAATACTTGGATAGCATCAAACCTATGACATCATTGCTTTACTGCTGAACTGCCATCCTCCTGACTGCTTGGACAGCATGTTACACACCACATCATAGTTTTCCTGTTGAACTGCCATCCTCCAATTTAGGAGATTGCCTCTGGTATGGCACCTGGCTTAGGAACTTTGTTCCAATGATAGCTATTCAAACAGAAGTATTAAAGTTATTGTTAAGTTTAGTTGGTTTTCATTTGAAGCAGGTAGTGGGATAGCATATTCATTTTTGGGTATTTGGCACTGTCAAATCTAACCATTTATTTCCCGTTGTAGGAAGCGTTGATCTTTTGAGCCCATTAATTTTGCTGTTCTTAGTCATTTAAATAGTTAGGTATTCAGAACCTCTTGGACATTTTCTGTATTATGCTTGGTCTCCTCAGCCATTTTGCTGAGCCACTTTTCTCTTACAATTAAATTCTCTTGTGTCTGGCGTGTGTCATTTTCTTTTTGTGCCTTATTATGTAACACACTCGCCGGTAAAATTTCCATGCTTTCGTTATTTTTATTGTCCTAAAATTTTCATTGCGTCTTGCAACCTTTTCATATAAAGAATCTTGCAAACCAAATCCGAATACGAAAGTAAATTCTGTGTTTTACTGTATTTCTTCATGGTGCTTCAACTCTGTGCTGTGCATCTGGTCCTTCAACCTTGCAGATCATTCTTTGACACTCTCCCAAACTGGGGCTGATTTCATGTCGATCATTTACAATATTCAACAAGGTCTCCTGACTTCAATATGGCAGTGTTGATCCTCTGCGGTTTTATAGTTTAGATATAATGAATCTGTGGTTAGTCCAGCATTCTACTCTACATGGTGCTAATTATTGACCATTTTATCTGCCACTTCATTGTCTAATCTGTGCCAGCGCTTTGGGTCTTGGATGTGTTCATGTTTTGGAGTCTAAAACTTGGAATATAATTTTGTGACTGTATTCTGCAATTCTATAGTTTTGAAATGAATATTTCAGCTGATGTGCTCGCCAGCCTTCATCAGATGTTTTCATGGAATTTCATACCCAAACCCTTTGTTTGATTAATGGAGTACTCTATTCTCATTCCTAAGATGTTCTTTTTTGCTGATATTTTCTGTCAGTATTTCCCAAAGTCCCTGCTTGGGATTGCACTTGGAATCTAAGGGTTAGTAGCCAGCACTCTTATCCACTACGCTATATAGCGTAGTGGATAAGAGTATGGGCTACCATCAGTCTGTATAATGCAGTCGTTGAGACAGATGTAGGGCATTATTTTAGCCTTTGACCACCATTCCTACTTTGTTAATTTCCTCTGACCCACTTCCCAAACACCAAGATAAACAAACTTTGGTATAATTATTAGTCCGTTTCGACATAGTCACCACCAATGGTGACACACTTCTTACATAGCTTTGTGGCTGTGAAGACCTACCTAGTCTGTAGAAGTCTGTAGTGGTTGTGTCTGGAGCCAAGGTTTTACCTCAGAAATAATTTCATCATCCAAAAGAAAGTGCTTCCCCTTCAAAAGTATTTCCTCTTTGGAAAGAGGTGGAAGTCAGATGGTGTGAGATCGGAACAGTTAGGGGGATGAGGAAGGATTTCGTAGCCACAGGAGTGTGCTTTCATCTGTGCAACATGCACATTGTGACCTTGGGTATTGTCTTGGAGGTGAACGTTTTTGGTCAGTATGCCATGCCTCTGCTTTGACAGCGTCCTACAAAACCTCGAGACCACCAGTTTATCAGCGCATGGCTGCCGGATGGTATTGTGGTTTCTGTTAAACATCATTGGTTTTCGGCAGTTTCTCCGTCAGTCCGAGCTGACAACCCAGACAGACTGATGATGATGATGATGATGATGATGATGAACACCCCTCGTAGAACATGTTCCCAAACTTGAAAGCATGTACAAGCTATTGTATTGAAGCCACTAGATTTGTCTTTTGGAGATCATTGCAGTGGGTGAGTCAAATTTTTTTGTATTTGTGCTGTCTATTCAATTTGTGACTGTTGCAAAGGCATTGAATAGTGTGACATGTTTATTTCTACTGCGAAGGCAATGTGTGGCTGTGAAATGGTAATCAAAATTTTTCATACGTTCATTAGATTAAATTCTTTATTCGGCACAAAGGCTTAAAACATGGAACGGACAGTATATGTGGGGACATAGAATATAAAAGTGATGAATGAAATATATATAAATATATATATATATATATATATATATATGCAACTTATAAACAAGGGCAAAAGAAAATTATTTCTATGCCAATATGCTGATAACTGACTTTTAAATCGTCAATTTCCACATATTATTATACCCACTACAGAAATATGTTGTGCTGAAAAGATCTATCCTTGACTTGTGAGTGGGAGTCAACAGCCCTGATCCTTGAAGACTCGAGTCCTTTTGGCCAGAGCTGCCCTCCTGGTTCCTACCTGCTTGGTAATTTTGCCCAACAGGAACCGTGCGATGGCTACATTAATAACGGGAACCGTGCGATGGCTGCATTAGTAACGGGAACCGTGCGGTGGCTGCATTAGTAACGGGAACCGTGCGGTGGCTGCATTAGTAACGGGAACCGTGCGGTGGCTGCATTAGTAACGGGAACCGTGCGGTGGCTGCATTAGTAACGGGAACCGTGCGGTGGCTGCATTAGTAACGGGAACCGTGCGGTGGCTGCATTAGTAACGGGAACCGTGCGGTGGCTGCATTAGGAACGGGAACCGTGCGGTGGCTGCATTAGGAACGGGAACCGTGCGGTGGCTGCATTAGGAACGGGAACCGTGCGGTGGCTGCATTAGGAACGGTAACCGTGCAATGGCTCTGCCTCCTTCTCGTCGAGGACCGCTACTTCCTCGTCTGACCAACAGCCTCTATGCCTTCGGCCAGAGGCCTCGGCAGCAGCTGCTCGGTCCTCGTTTCCTAGCCAATTGCTCCTTATGAGCAGCAATCCTGTACTCATTAGCGGCAACAGGATGCTTATGGCGTTCGCACTGAGATCGACCTGCAGCCGTCACACTCGAAGGAGAACTGAGTAGGACCAGGGGCAGGCACGCCAGATGCACCACTATGCTTGCCAGCATGACACCTCATAGAATGAAGGACTCGCTTACTGCATTTGTAGACCGGCTTCACGCTGTGTCTACACTCTGTTCTCCCCACCGTCGGGGAAAAGAGAAGCACTGTGGGCATAGCAGACAGGCAATGGAGCATGACACGCAGGGCATGGGTAATGAGAATTCGCTCCCTGCCGGAGTGAGGCTTGATACCCCCACATTCCCCTCTCCAACCACTTCTAAAGATAGTGGGCGTCATGGTGGGGGGGGTCTTGAGCTAAGTCCGGTGGGAGCTGAAAACCCTTCACTACCAGGGTATGAGGTGCGTAAATCAACCTAAATAGGCCCTGACTATTCCTGTTGTACATCAGCGTCGGGCACATCTGATGCTGGTCGAGTCATTATCTAATGGATCATTAACTGTACCGTGCAGTGGAGATGGTCCATTGTCCACCGCAGGGAAAGGTAGCAGAGCGGCTGAATGTGGGGAGGTCACACGCCCAGCCTGACCCGCAGCCCTCAGTTTAACGGCGCCTGGTTGCCATATGTTTGGCATATGTTTCTGTCATACTGAATCTGAGTGGCAATTTCCATGAGCACTTGGCTGAAGTGATTAAGTTGAACTTGAAGAAGGTGCGGACCCCCACCCCAGGATAGGCAAACGACCACTGCCCAAACCATCTAGAGTACCCACCAGCCAACAAACTAACACCAAAGTGCATGCCACGGCGGTTTCTGCCTGGTAGTGCATCCACCCGCTGCTAGTAGTGAGGCCTGATAGAGCAAAGTCTGGCAGTGCATCCACCCATCCAAAACAGCGAGTCTTAGCACACCAGACGCCCAGAATGGGCATCATGGTGGCGCATTCACCCACTGAGTCCCAGCAGGTCATAACATAGCAGACAAACCTGGTGGTGCATCCACCTACTGAAAAGACAGCAGGTCATAACGCACCAGGCCCCACGAAAGTTTTTGCCTTTAGTCTCTTTTTTTTCTCTGACAATCTGTTGAAGTGCAACGTCTTGGCTGTGGTTTCAATGAATGGTACGTACAGTGGAGAATTGCATGTCACTAATTAGATGACTAACCATTTGACTGATAAATAATTAAATCTAAACCCACTAATCAAAGGATCTGCTCTAGCATGGCTGCTGTCTAATGAGTGAAACTAGTAAAGGGCTGGAAGAATAGCTCAAACAAAGGAAATCTCCCTTATTGTGAGTGGATTCATAATCCTGATGCTAAAGCAATGCACATCAGGTAAAACTTTTAAAGATTCCTTACCCTGTATTGGAACTGGGTACAGTGAATGTCCTGGTCCCAGGATATTGCCAAGGTACTTACCATACAATGCATTTTAGTTTCGGGACTGCTTGTTGGCAAAACTAATAGGTACAGTGTCCCTGGAGACATCCAGTCCATCAGGTACACCAACAAACCTTCAGCCTGTACGATCACCTTGACCTTGACATGGTACAGTTATGCAGATCTTGAACCTTCATGCTACCTTGAAATAGGCCAACTCTCATTCGAGGCAATTTGCCTTCTGAATAAACTTGGTTGGTTGACAGTAAGATAGCTTTACGCCTCCTCTCAAACTTCAAGTTTTGACTGCCTGGCAGGCTGGAGTTCTGAACTTAACCATATTACACTGAGTGATACTTTATGACAATCATATACACAGTCCAGCTTCATCTTTTATCCTTAAAATCTACCTAATTTAATTTGATTGGACCTGGTTGAACTCATAACCACAAACACAATTTCTGTTGCTAATTAGGTAGCTCTCTGGAGTTCTTGTACATTTATGATTAACACTGAGTAATTCCACAAACCTGATGCCTAAACAACACTAATATGGATTATTCCAATATCAGTCCAGTAAAGAAAAAGGGAGGGGTCAAATTATATTCCTACTTACTTTTCCTGTCCACAGTATTCAATTATGTTAGGAATTTGTCCTTTTCTGCATTTCGTCCTCTGCCTTCTATGGTCACCGGTAATTTGCATACTACATTCGACATTACATTTTTATTTCTCCTTCTGATCGTAATACTGCGATTATTGTATCTTTGAATGACTAGCAGTGCTTTGGTATAAGTCTGGACTAACCATCCACATGCCTTAGTTTCTTTGACAGTAAATATTCCATTTTAAAGTTAAAATTCACAGCCTGCCAGCATTGTAGCCAACATTTGATGTTGGTTAGCCCAATGTAAGTCTAGTAAAAGAAAAAGAGAGGGGACAAGTTATGTTGCATACTTTACCTGTTGCATACTCTTGAGGTTTTGGAAAGTCCTTGTGAATGTCAAGTTTAAGATATCTTAGAGTAATCTTCAGGAAATTATTCCAAATATTTTACCCCTTTTAACAGAAAAACTGTCAAACGTCATTAGATTTCTCTCGCTTACAAATTTGTAATGTTTTAACCAAGACCTCAGTATGCAAGTGGGTGAATTAACAGAAATTTGTAAGAATTCTTGAAATCTCTTCCAGCTATCTGTCATTTCTTTTTTTTTAAAAATGACAATTAGTTTTGAAGTGTTTGTATCTTTGATGTTGAGCGAGCTGGCAGAATCGTTAGCACGCCGGGTGAAATGCTTTGCGGTATTTCGTCTGCCGCTACGTTCTGAGTTCAAATTCTGCCGAGGTCGACTTTGCCTTTCATCCTTTCGGGGATCGATTAAATAGGTTTTATTATTACCCACAAGGGGCAAACAAAGAGGGGACGATACAACCTGATGTGGGGTCAGATTCTCGGATGGGGTTACAAAAAAGATGAGATTAAAAATTCAAAAATTCACAAAATTGCAAAAATTATAAAATCGAATGAATAACAGACCGGAAGACATTACAGGTGGAGTGGGGGCGGGTTCAGCTCGGACCCCACGAGCCCCGCCTCACCACTGATACTTTGGTTTCGTCCTGATTTACATTTATGTGGTGTCATCCATTCGCAACTTCCGTGCTACATCCTTCCATCGTTCTTCATACACTCTCTTAGTCAGGCATTTTCTCTCCAGCCCTATCTCCTTTTCAGGTGGAAGATGAAGTAATTCATCAACCCAGGGCCGGATATGAACTTGCCTGACCGTATACCTTTCATTCTCGTCGACAGTGGTTCGACTTGTTCGACTGGTTCGCCTTGTTTTTCGTCGTCTTCTTCGCTTTTATTTTTTTCCTTGGCTCGTGGGGGAGTCCGACGCAGGCCCTCGTATAGGTATGGAGACATGTCCAGTCTCAGAGGGCCCACGTCGTGGAAGAATTCGGATTTTATCCGCCTGTAATCCTTCCGGCCTATTTTGTACACAATACAGTCTTTCGTTTTCCTTACTCTCTCCACTTTGGCCATGGCTGCCAACACATTGACTAGTCTATTGTTGGTAGCCTTAATGGCCATAAATGAATTGGTTACTTTTCTCTTCTTCTGATTCTCTTCTTCTTGAGGGGTGGTTTCTGTTTTCCGTTTTTTTTGGTAACTTTTGACCACCCCTCCTCTTTTTCTTTTTCTGCACCACTCGATGATTTTTCTACCTCTTTGGTTTCCTCTGTTTTCTTTTCTGTTTCAGTTTCTTCCTTTTCCGACGGTGCTTCTACCTGCGGTTTAGGTTGACACTCTGCTCTTACGTGTCCCTTTTTTCCGCAGCCGAAGCACCTCGGCTTTCTTCCTTCTACGAAAACCAACACTCTCTCCTCCTCATCGAGCCTCAGCACCTCTGGTATTTCCTCCAGTGTCTGGACCTCGGCTTGGATTGCCATTGTGATGCTCTGGCCCTGCCAAAACCCCTCCTCCTCCACTGTAGCTTGGAGGATATTGATTTTGTCCTTCAGGCCTAGCATCACTGCCGCCACCAGGCATGTGGCGTCCGCCTCTGGGGGAATATTTCTCATAACTATTTTTGAGGTCCTTCTGCCTCTGTACATGGGTAGGACTATGTTCCCTGCTTTTTGCGGTTCGGTAGATAGCCTCTTTGCTATTTCCTCGGTCTTAAACCTCACCTCTACCGTTCCGAACCTTCCTCTGTTTATGTATGTTACGTCCTTTCTAATTGCCTTCAGGCACTCCTCTATTTTCTTTTCTTCCACTTTTTGGATACTTTTTGTTGTTGTACTGTATGTTTTATAAATTATCCTTTTCTTTTCTATCTCTTCTTTTTTTCCGACATCTGCTTTTACTGCTATCTCGTTTCCTTCTTTTTTCAGAAAGACTTCATATTTTTCCAGATTACTGCTATCTGTATTTATACTTTTTTGTTTACGCCCTGCAACTTCCGCGAACTTCTTCGCTGGGGCCTTTTTTTCTGGCGTTACCGCCGGTTCTTTTTCCGGCGTCACCGCCAGTGAGCTTTCTTCACCTGAGGCTTGTGAGCTTTCATCACCTGAGATTGGTGAATAAGAGATAGGAATTCCATTTCGAGCTTTTTCAGTTGGCATTCACCGCCTTCCGAAGACATTTTGGCTTTGCAAGCCGTTTGTAGAAATTTTTTAATGTGTTCCACACACGATGACACACAATAATTCCCCCTCGAGGGGGGAACTAAGTGCGCAGCCTTCGCACGAAGGCCACTAACAGTCTTATAGAAAAGACACGAAAACAACAGTGATTAAGTTAACAAAGTAGCAGTAATTTACTAACCAAGCAGGCACTCGTATAAGTATTCAGTTGGTCAAAGTTCAGTTTTTGAGTATCGATGAAAAAGTAACATCTAACAAACAAAGTAACATCGTTTTTGGGTATTGATTAAATAAGTACCAGTTACTCACTGGGGTCGATGTAATCGACTTAATCCGTTTGTCTGTCCTTGTTTGTCCTCTTTGTGTTTAGCCCCTTGTGGGTAGTAAAAAAATAGGTGTTTCGTCTGCCGCTACGTTCTGAGTTCAAATTCTGCCGAGGTCGACTTTGCCTTTCATCCTTTCGGGGATCGATTAAATAAGTACCAGTTACTCACTGGGGTCGATGTAATCGACTTAATCCGTTTGTCTGTCCTTGTTTGTCCTCTTTGTGTTTAGCCCCTTGTGGGTAGTAAAGAAATAGGTGTTTCGTCTGCCGCTACGTTCTGAGTTCAAATTCTGCCGAGGTCGACTTTGCCTTTCATCCTTTCGGGGATCGATTAAATAAGTACCAGTTACTCACTGGGGTCGATGTAATCGACTTAATCCGTTTGTCTGTCCTTGTTTGTCCTCTCTGTGTTTAGCTCCTTGCGGGTAATAAAGAAATAGGTATTTCATCATTTTATGTCTGTTTTTCCATACTGAGATGGGTTGACTTGGTCAGCCGCCCTCTCCTACACACTCACACGCATCCACACACACTGCATCTCTCCATTTCATGCAATTACTTCTCTCTTTTATGTGATTCAATATCCTAACATCAGTCTTTGCTGCTTCTTTCCATGCATTTTGCTGCAGACTGCCTCCACTTGGATGGCACAACCCATCTTCATTCAGATGGCCATACGAGTTACATCGTCTTATGACTAATAATATACTGAACGAGAGAAGAAATGTCGCATCCATACTAAGTAGAAACCAGTTTATTAAGACTGCCATAGCATTGATTGAAGAGTGCTAATTAAGAAACTGTCTTTTCCTAATAAAACATTTCCTGAAGCGTGTTTGGTGTCGTGATGACAGTGTCCTGGATCCAAAGAGATGAAGTCAATATCTCGTGTGACCGCTGTCAGCACTGATTACTGCCAGCCATCTTCTGTACATTAAATGCACCAAAAACGATTGAAGGCTCTGCGGATAGCAGCTCACTTTGAAACTTGCAGTGAATTGTGCTGCAGTTGTCATTCTTGGACGAATGCCATTTACCTTTCTTTGGATTTCTTCCTACAGGTGGTCTGTGGGGCCCTAAGTCTGGACTTAGGGCAGGGCAGGCCATGGCAGTGTCTGGGTGTCTGTCTACTTGGCAGCATGGGTATTGTCATGTTGGAACACTTGATTCTGATGATGAGCAAAGTATTATGCATTGTGAGACCTCAATGCTTGGTCGACATAGTGAGCAGTGGTTACTCCATTGCCCTGGCCTTGACCAATGTTTTGGAAGACCACTAGTCCAACTCTCTGGTTGAGTGTAATGTCACCACATATGATGTTCTGTCCTCCTCATGAGTCTCTCTCCACCACACAGCCATCAGCATGACATTCACCCCTTCTCCAAACCCTAGCTCTACCATCTGCCACAGAAATGCAATATCGACTTTAGTCACAGAAGACTAGTCCTCCACTGCTGATATTGCCAGTTCTGATATTTTTGAGCCCACTGCATACGTACCCATTGATGACGATCTGTGAGGATGGGGGCCCCCTAGTTCTGGAATCAGTCCTGCAATTTCTGTCAGTGCAGGTGGTGATCTTGACATGCCATTGTAACCCTCAGTTGGCCACTGCGTGGACGATTATCCATGCTGTTTGTGGCATTGTCCTTCCCTCAGCTGCTCAGTTGTCTAAATACTGAAGTCTGTCATTAGCAATGGCCTATGGATGTTGACCAGCATGGAGATGTCCGATGGCTTGTTCCCTCTGATTTCATGTCAGTCTTGGCATGATTGCTACATTCAAGGAAACCGATAACAGGCTGGTAAATTTGGGTTCCTTTTATACTCAATGAGTCAACGTTTTGCTCATGTATCATGCAGTGTTCAAACACTGCCTCCAAGCCTTGTTTTACAAGAGTGATTTTTGTGGGTCAGTGACATTTTCCTGATGTCAAATTACCTAGAAATGTGATAAAATCCATATAATCTTAATATTTTTGTGTGAAACCATTTTTTACAGTGCAATGTTTTTGCAGTTCAGTGATATATAAATATGCATGCAGGTGTTGCTGTGTAAGAAGCTCGCTTCGCAACCACATGGTTATCGGTTCGGTCCCATTGCATGGTACCTTGGAGAAATGTCTTCTATATCC
Organism: Octopus sinensis; assembly: GCF_006345805.1. Lineage (NCBI taxonomy): Eukaryota > Metazoa > Mollusca > Cephalopoda > Octopoda > Octopodidae > Octopus > Octopus sinensis. The sequence continues at coordinate 46,165,524 of NC_043014.1, read as the reverse complement.
TCGGACCAGGTAAAGCTTTGTGGGTAGATTTGACAGAAACTGAAAAGCCCATCCTGTATATGTTTGACGACTAGTGTTGGTGTTGTAAAGGACCTGTCTGGAACAGGTTGGGGCTTTTGCACTGTTTGGGTGCAACACAATTTCCTTCTTTGTTTCCAAAAACTACCGGCGTCAGGAACAAGAAAGCAACCTTAGAAAATATGACACTTTATTTCGTTATTTACATAAGAAGACACGTTAGTAAATTGGTAACCACTTGGTGTAGGTACAGCAAGACTGAAGTTAAAGATTTGTAAAGATAAACCTCACAACAACTCCAGCAGCAACAGAACCGGTCAAATCCCAAGCGTCTGGGACAGGAGAATTAAACACTTCTCTCTTCAACGAACGCCATAGAATTCTCGTTTGCAGTTTTTAGCACATGTGCATTAGGGAACTTCCTTAGGCCTTTCCAGAAGGTTCCAGCCTCGCACATGCACACTGAAGAATGACGTCACTACAAAGGCTCCCCCCTCTAGTGCGGAAGCACGTAACAAAGTTCCTTGTAGTGGCTTCAGAAAATAAGGTGGTTCCCAAATCACCCAAGCATCGCCTGGCCTCCGTGCCAGTGGCACATAAAAAGCACCATCCGATCGTGGCCGTTTGCCAGCCTCGTCTGGCACTTGTGCCGGTGGCACGTAAAAAGTACCCACAACATTCATGGAGTGGTTGGCGTTAGGAAGGGCATCCAGCCGTAGAAACATTGCCAGATCAGACTGGGCCTGGTGCAGCCTTCTGGCTTTCCAGACCCCAGTTGCACCGTCCAACCCATGCCAGCATGGAAAGCGGACGCTAAACGATGATGATGATGATGTCTGGGACAGGAGACTAGGCTGATAACACGTTAAACACGTCTTCTCTCTTCAACGAATGCCATAGAATTCTCGTCCCAGTTTTTAGCGCATGTGCATTAGGGAACTTATGACTTGGTGGTTGAGCAAAAGTGACCAATGAAATAAGTACTTGGCTTAAAAAGGTCCTAGGGTTGATTTGTTCGACTAAAATCCTTCAAGACAGTGCCTCAGCATGGCTGTAGTCAACTGAGTGAAGCAAGATATATATAAATTTATTTTCTAATACTGACAGTACATTTGTCTACAAAAACTGTATCAGCTCTTATATTTTGTTGTCATGGCTTGAATTTTGAAGATCTAGGTATGTTATGTAACCCTAGAGCAACCACTCAGATCAGACTTGTGACCATCTGGTGTTTTCGAGGGGTTTTCTTTTTCTTTTTTTTTTTTCTCTTTTTAAACAGTAGGGTATGATTTGAGGAAGATCTAGCTTGTATTGTATCCTACATCGGTGAAATTTGAGTAGCAGATCCTTCATTTGTTTCACATTTCCCCCCCATTTATTTTGATCCTTATCTTTCATTGATTTTTTTTCTTTTTTTTAACGAGTCGATCAGTATATCCGTTCATTGCTTCATAATAACTTGATCACTTGAATTTATTGAACAATGTTTTCAGCTCAACATCGTTGTTGAATGAAATGCTTCTTAGACGTTTGTCTGCCGCAACATTCTGAGTTCGAATTCCGCCAAGGTTGACTTTGCCCTTCATCCTTTCGGGGTCGATTAAATAAGTACCAGTTACGCACTGGGGTCGATATAATCGACTTAATCTGTTTGTCTGTCCTTGTTCGTCCTCTCCATGTTTAGCCCCTTGTGGGTAGTAAAGAAATCGAAATGCTTCTGAGACTGGAATAACTGATAAAAAGCTAAGCATTTTCAGATGCTTAGCTTGTTTTTCAATTATTCCATGTCAGACTATGGCTGGGTGTAGTAAAACTTCCCAATCAAGCTTTTGATTAGGATTTGTGGTCAGATTAACAGAAGGACAAGCGTTGCTGTGTAGAAACGTGCTGTGTTGCCAATTGAGCCTGTTTCAGCTGGATTGCCTCATTGAGTGAGTCTATGCATTTGTTGAACATAACCCAGCGGAGAATACAGAGCTTTATCTTCAAGTGTCTTGTAATGGATTAAGCTTTTCCAATCTCACCAAATGCAGACCATTCTTTTTATGGATGGCTTGGTGTGAGTATTGCCTCATTGATTGAGTCTATGCATTTGTTGAACATAACCCAATGGAGAATGCAGAGCTTTATCTTCAAGTGTCTTGTAATGGATTAAGCTTTTCCAATCTCACCAAATGCAGACCATTCTTTTTATGGATGGCTTGGTGTGAGTATTGCCTCATTGATTAAGTCTATGCATTTGTTGAACATAACCCAGCGGAGAATACAGAGCTTTATCTTCAAGTGTCTTGTAATGGATTAAGCTTTTCCAATCTCACCAAATGCAGACCATTCTTTTTATGGATGGCTTGGTGTGAGTATTGCCTCATTGATTGAGTCTATGCATTTGTTGAACATAACCCAATGGAGAATACAGAGCTTTATCTTCAAGTGTCTTGTAATGGATTAAGCTTTTCCAATCTCACCAAATGCAGACCATTCTTTTTATGGATGGCTTGGTGTGAGTATTGCCTCATTGATTGAGTCTATGCATTTGTTGAACATAACCCAATGGAGAATACAGAGCTTTATCTTCAAGTGTCTTGTAATGGATTAAGCTTTTCCAATCCCACCAAATGCAGACCATTCTTTTTATGGATGGCTTGGTGTGAGTATTGCCTCATTGATTGAGTCTATGCATTTGTTGAACATAACCCAATGGAGAATACAGAGCTTTATCTTCAAGTGTCTTGTAATGGATTATGCTTTTCCAATCCCACCAAATGCAGACCAATGTTTTTATGGATGCAGCTCCAGCTTGGTTCAAGCTGTTGCTTATTTGTTGTTGGAACTTGGCCATTTTTTTTTTCTGTTTTATATTGATGTGATTACTGTTTTTCATTATCATCAATAGTGATGCTTTAGAGATGGGTCCGTGAAGCTGGTATCAAGCGAGCAAACTGATGTAGTACTGGTGTTTGATTTTTTTGTTCAAAGTATGAAGTACCCAGGTGGGTACTTTATCAAGGTATGTTATGTAACCCTAGAGCAACCACTCAGATCAGACTTGTCACCATCTGGTGTTTTTGAGGGGTTTTCTTTTCTTATTTTAAACAGCAGGGTATGATTTCAGGAAGGTCTAGCTAGGCCGCTCTCTTTCATTTTTTTCTTTTTCTTTCTCGTAATGGTCCAGTATAGGCCCTTTTGCACATGTGCACATCCTGCAAATGAAAAAAAAAACAGCTGCCCTCACTCTCTCAGTACAAGGTTATCTTGAATTTCTTTTTGATAGGATTCCAGGTGTTTCCTTTCCATATTGTCTTTTGAATTCTGGCTCGGGAATGGGCCCCAAGTCTCATTGTCTGTGACTATGGTGTCTAATAAAAATGGAACCCTTCGCCTTCATTGTAGCAGTCTAGTATTGTCAGATCTCCTCGTGATTGACTGTACTCATTGTGTTAAGTGAATCTCTTTCAATTTGCGGAACCCAAATGTCAAGGTTCTTAATGAATCCAAGACACTGATTTTCACTTGTCTTGATACATTTTACCTCTCTGCAATCTCTTGCACAGTTATGACAATCGGATTCAATTATGGCTTTGATTCAGTCATCAACCTCAGTTGGTCATCTATGGTCATCTTTGAGTGAAAAATCTCCAGAACAGAATTTTTAAAACCATTTCTGACATGTACGTTCTGTTAAGCAATCAACACCCTAAACTTCGCATATCTCTTTGTAAGCCTCAACATTCTTCTTCCCTTTATGGAAATAAAAAAGTAAAATATGGCGAAAATGTTAGTTTCTGAACTAACAGCCGTAAACAAAATTAGATGAAATTTGCCTGTACTTTAGCCCGAACTCTACAGCCCTCGTGTTTGGCTTTGAGGTGTTGCTCCAAGGCTGATCTCGCTGTCAAAACTTGGGATGCGGAGCACGACCTTAACGCATTTCCAAAGTCCTTGACTGGATCCCTTTCTACTCGAGTCAATTAGACTTATTCAAAAGCTAAGTTAAGATAGGACTAAAGTCGAATAGCTCATTTGAGGGCAAACAACCACCTGTTATTCAAAACGGGGCTGTTTAATGCCCTCATGACTAACTCCTTAATGTGACTACGGTATGCTTCACGAGACAAAATAGACAGGGATCTGACTATTGGAAGCTAAACAAGACTGTGTACCTTATCTAAGTTCATCCTACACGTCACTAACGTGTGATCAGTGTAGGAGACCTGGACAACTAGACTCATCTCTTGTACAAAATATTCTATCTAAATAAGACTTGAACAACCTGTTGCCATTACTCCAGGTCCACACTGGGATGCTCGGGTGATCAAATCTGTAATGATCTACCAGCTGAAACTGCTAAAGCAGATCGGTGAGGCATAGGTGTTTCTTAACTGAGCCAACACAATCCTGGTATGCATCCAGGATAGCATTAAAATCTAACACCACTAATGTCTTCTATGTTACCAGAAAATTTTCTAGGCATCAATAGAAATCGGCCTCTGTTTCTAGGACTTGGCACATAAACACCAACGAACCTGAAAGGTAGTGGGTTGGGGGACACATTTCTTTTTCCCTGTTTCCGAGAGATAATTTGGAATTCCACCTCCTGTTCAACAACCTCCATGTCGTAGCCAGGAGGGGAAATTTTTTTTCCACGTTCACAGCATTTTCTTCTGGTTTCTTTCCTTTGGCTCCCTCCCCCCTTTTTTTTTTTTTTTGCTTCTTGTCAAGGTGGGTGGAGGGCCTCCTTGTTAGAAGGGCTGCATTCTGCACAAATGTGGCCCTTCTGCCCACACTTGAAATGACATGGCCTCCTTTTCAGGGCACCTTTTTAGGACAACGTTCTCATCTATTATCATTCTATCTGGAATCTACTCTGATTCTTCCAGTGCCGCCTGGATTAATATTTCAATCGTCTGCCCCAGTCAGTTTTTTGGGGACAGAGCGAGTAATCTGTAATAGATTTTGTCTTCCCTTAAATAACATAGGACTGCCACCACCCAGGTGGCGTCGATTTCGCGTGGTACTTTCTGTATCTTAATCCTGAACTTTATATGTCCCAGATAAGGCAGTTGTACCACTTCTTTGGTTTTTAGTGTGAGTACTGAATACACCCTTGCCTTTTTGGCTGTTTTAAATCTCACCTCTACTGAGGTGAACTTTCCGCCTTGGGCCACATAAGCCACATCCTTCCAGACTGGCCTGAGACATTTCTCTATACTCTACTTTTGGTATATTTGAGATTTTTTTTTTTTTTTTTTTTTTTGTCTCCGGATTGAATGTCTTGTATATGATAGATTTGTATAGATTTGTTCTTGGTTTGAATTGTGATCTCACTTGGAGGGACGATTCACACATCTCTCCCATCCAATGATAGCACACAGCAGAAGGACTGATATTCTGAGTGCATCATTTCCAGATTTTGTGGACTATAACTGCTGCTGCAAAAATTTTTTACTCCATTATTTCTTCAACTTCAAGAGCCATTTGCTCCTTTATTGTTTCCATGTCAGGATGATTTGCCATTTTTTTTTTTTTTTTTTTTTTTTAAACCATTTCTTCTCAATAAATTTCTTAAAGGAGAACAGGATTCTTTTGTTTTTTTTTTTTTTTCTTTAATAATTCTCACAAATGATAACTCGAGCTTTTGCTAAAAATTTCATTCAAATAAGTTGCAGTTCACAAAAACAATGTTCAAATCTTCCCCTGTGGAGGAAAGCACAGAATTTAAACAATGTCCTGCGAAGCAGTTAACAATTTTTTTTTTTTTTTTAACAAACAGCAAGTCAACAGTCATCCAACAATACCCTTTGCATTGCTATAACCAGTGACGTGGGAGAACTCCTCTTGCATTTGCCCTCTTAATTTGCTTCTGTTGATAGATGCCATGATAGAGGCCAAGTTGGGCATTACTGACTAGAACTTTATGGAGTCGTTATTACGAATTGTGTAATATTTATGACTCTTAACGAAGTTTGCCTTGAGAATCTTAAAATCTTGGGCAGGTTCCTTACCCTAAGAGAAATTGGGGTGGAGGCAAACTATATGACTTCTCCTTTATTATAGAAAAGGTTTTTTTATAAACATAAATCTGTCCTCGAATATCTTACTCACCGTGTGTGTGTATATGTGCATTGATTTGCGGGGGGGATATAACTGGTGGTTATAAGTTTGAAATGGCCCCATTATTTGTTTGACTCTTTATTTGGTGTAGATATTTTATGGCTGGATTCCTTTCTTAGTTTCAGTATCCCTGGGAAGGGCTGAGCACTTGAAGTGTTAATGTTTAATACTATGTATAATACAAACTGTGAAGGCGCGTGGTTAAGTGGTTAGAGCGTCGAGCTTACGATCGTGAGGTTGTGAGCTCGAATTCCGGACTGGGGCTGCGTGTTGTGTTCTTGAGCAAGACACTTTATTTCATGTTGCTCCAGTTCACTCAGCTGTAGAAATGAGTTGTGATGTCACAGGTGCCAAGCTGTATCGGCCCCTTTCCCTTGGGCAACATCGGTGACGTGGAGAGGGGAGGCCGGTATGCATGGGCGACTGCTGGTCTTCCATAAAACAACCTTGCCCAGACTTGTTCCTCAGAGGGTAACTCTAGGTGCAAACCCATGGTCAGTGTCTGACCGAAGGGGGTCACCACCACCACCAATATTAAACAAGATTTTGTGAACAGATAACCCATCAGTAATAGTTTTTGTCACACTTTCCCCCTGGGTCAAGCAGTTTTTTTCACTTTTATCTTAACCAAATTACTCTGCTGTTGATATCCCTGCTTCAGCCTACCTTTGACCAACCTTATGTTGGATTACATTGACCAAGGCAGTGATGTGGCTGACTCGATCATTAGGGCATCATAGCTATTCCTTGCAAGATCTAAGCTTCGAGTGCAGAGAGATGGAATAAGGACTGTATGGTGTTTTCTATGATCTTTCAATAAACTACCAGTATTTCAGTTAATTTCTCTTGCTGGAAAAAAAAAACAGTTGTTTGACCCCATGAACTTTGCTTTTATGGTGGGATTTTTTTTAGATTTGATTCTAACAAGAGCTCATGCAGCAGCAGCATAGATGTCTTTTCGGCTTGTGAACTGTTTTGATGACAAAGAATGCAATATTTGGGGTGAGTCTAAATATTTCTAATTGTTTAATCTGGTTTAAAGTCTTGCATGCATAATCTCCTTCCTGTCAGTGGTCAGATATCAATAGTTTTAATACACGTAAAAAGCACCATCCGACCGTAGCTGTTGCCAGCCTCGCCTGGCCTCCGTGCCGGTGGCACGTAAAAAGCACCATCCAACCGTGGCCATTGCCAGCTTCATCTGGCACGTAAAAAGCACCCACTACACTCACAGTGGTTGGCATCAGGAAGGGCATCCAGCTGTAGAAACACTGCCAGATCAGACTGGAGCCTGGTGCAGCCTTCTGGCTTCCCAGACCCCAGTTGAACCGTCCAACCCATGCTAGCATGGAAAGCGGACGATAAACAATGATGATGATGACTAACACTGCCTTTAAGACTTGTTCCAATACATTAAACTGTAATAATCTGTATACAAATGATTTCCTTCTGATCTCTTAGCTGTAATTTTGATTGTTAGAATTAATTGTTGCTGGTTTCCTTCTGATAGCAGTTACGGTGTCAAGTAACAAACTTGAGTTGTGAAACGGAGGTAGGGAGAACTTTGAAGTATGTATGGTAGCGAGGCAGTGTGGCCCATTAACCCCTTACCCAACAAATATTTTGAAAATAAATGTATTTTTCAGACATATTTTTTAATTGTTTTATTTTTACTATGTTTTGAATGGTGATTTCGAGGTATATTTCAAACCTTATTTATTATGAATTTTAATTCAATAATATTGATTTTAAATTACCGCTTTGGGCAGAAACGAGTTAACCCGTTTTTTTTTTCATAAATCATATTACTTTTACAAAAAATCATGTTATTTTATTTGGTTATCGACATGGTGGGGTTATAATATAAAGGTATTAAAAAAAAACAACGTAAAAACAAAGTGAATACTTCTATTCATAAAATGTGCCTTCCAACCCTTCGACTGTCTCCAGGTGACTAAATCATACTCGGTCTTCAATGCCTTACTCAAGCGAAAGGTGACAGAAATCGTCACTGCCAGACGTATAAAGTGAGCGAATATACTCATATATGTCAAAAAAGAGTTTATAATAGACAAAGGAACTCGTTTGCTGTCGATTTTGGCGAGTCTATCTTTTGACGAGTTAACTCGCCAGAGATAGAAAAAAAACGATTTCGGTCAAAACGCATATATTCGTTTCTGCCGGGTAAGGGGTTAATATGGGCTTGGTGAAAGGCAGCATCCATGACTTGTTCAGTGTATATATACCTGTGTAAGGTGTGGAGGCGCAATGGCCCAGTGGTTAGGGCAGCGGACTCGCGGTCGTAGGATCGCGATTTCGATTCCCAGACCGGGCGTTGTGAGTGTTTATTGAGCGAAAGCACCTAAAGCTCCACGAGGCTCCGGCAGGGGGTGGTGGTGATCCCTGCTGTACTCTTTCACCACAACTTTCTCTTACTTCCTGTTTCTGTTGTACCTGTATTTCAAAGAGCCGGCCTTGTCACTCTCTGTGTCATGCTGAATATCCCTGAGAACTGCATTAAGGGTACACGTGTCTGTGGAGTGCTCAGCCACTTACACATTAATTTCATGAGCAGGCTGTTCCGTTGATTCGGATCAACCGGAACGCTCGTCGTCGTAACCACGGAGTGCTTCCATCCATCTACCTGTGTAAGGAAAGAAAAAGATGTATTTTCTGTTGGGTTGCTGTGCTGCTTGGGATTTGAGAAAATTGTTGGATTTGGTGGGAGGGGGGGAAAGTTGTGGGCCATAAGTTTATGGTAGACTGAGATGGAAGCTGACAACGGACAAATAGCCAAGTCATCTGTGGGATGGAAGTTGCTGTTTGTTTGTTTGTTGAGTGAAGCGGTCTTCGTCCCCGAGTGGGAGAAGTCTGAAATATGGTCTTTGCTATTCGTAAGACCCGCAGAAGAGAAAGCAGGTCAACCCCCGACACTGAGAGCATCGACGGATGGATTAATGCGCATCCAGGCTCAGCGGTTGCATAGGAAGTTGGGGACAAGAAACAGGAATAATGAGTGAGAGAAATTTAGGGTGAAAGAGTACAACAGGGGTCGCCACCACCCCCTGCCGGAGCCTCGTGGAGCTTTAGGTGTTTTCATCCAATAAACACACAACGCTTGGTCTGGTAATCGAAACTGCGAGTCTGCTGCCCTAACCACTGGGCCATTGCACCTCCACAGAGGTTGCTGTCTTGCGAGAAGGCATTGATACACTCATCAATGGTATGTTCAGGGGACTGGCTCAATAAACAGGGTGAAAATTTGGTCTTCAGTACAGCTTAGGGCTGCACGGCCTCTTTTTTTTTTTTTTTTTCTTAGGGATAATATCCATAAATTTGATAGTCATTGTGAAAAGTTTAGTGAGCACTAAAAGGAATATGTTTTTCTTTATTTATTTACCAATAAAGGTATACATAGAGGGGACACTAATATTTTTACAAATGGATGGGTTACAGTGAAATGGAAAAAAAATAAAATGTTGAATATAAAGAATGAACTAGTTATAATTAAAAATTTGAAATTATAATGTTCCAGGTTCTTTTTTCTAAATTAACCTGCTGGTTTTTATCTCCTTCGGTTTTTTTCCGTTTTTTCCCTTTTGGCCTTAACCAGCTGTACTAGCATGGTCCTATTCATCCTCAGCTTCCTTACTACAGACATCCATCTTTCCAGGCACAGTTTGCGTTTGGCCCCTTTTCCCCTGTGTTGGAGGGCAGTTCACTCTTATGCGGCCTTTCTGGCCACATTTAAAACAGCGAGGAATCCTGCCCTCCACCCACACTTTCAGGATCAAATCCCCCAATCCACAGGTTCTCGGGAAGCCCTTCGAGGACCTCCACCTCAGCTTGGATGGTAATTTCGATGATTTGTCCCTTCCATCACTTCCGCTTGAATTACCTTCACCTCTTTGAGGGTCAATGTCATCAGCATCCAGGCTGATTGTGGATTGGCATCAGCATTGAGTAATTTAGTTGCTTCTATGTATGTTTATAAAAGTGACCATAGCAACCTCCTGCCGACCTTGAACTTCCTTCTAGGGTCAGTAAGATAAAGCAGCAGATAAGTACCAAGGTTGACCCGTTGCCTCTAAAATTCATGGCTGTGTGCCAAAGTTAGCTTAATATCGTTAGCAATAGTAGTTAATCAATTAAATACTTTAAGGCGGCGAGCTGGCAGAAACGTTAGCACGCCGGGTGAAATGCTTAGCGGTATTTTGCCTGTCGTTACGTTCTGAGTTCAAATTCCGCCGAGGTCGACTTCGCCTTTCATCCTTTCGGGGTCGATAAATTAAGTACCAGTTTCGCACTGGAGTCGATGTAATCGACTTAATCCCTTTGTCTGTCCTTGTTTGTCCCCTCTATGTTTAGCCCCTTGTGGGTAGTAAAAAAAAAAAAAAATATATATAAATACTTTACAGCCTGTTATGTAATCTATGACTGGCAGCTAATTGGCTTAACTAGGCATAAGGAAGATTTGTTTTGGTTGTACCATGCTTCCCGCTTGCCAAGTTCAACACTAGCCTTTAACATGTATTTTTGACTAGTATGATTTGGCATTTGTGTTCTGTCTAGATAGATAAGTTGCTTTAGTTTTGATTGCTGTAAAAAGCACCTTATACACTCTGTAAAGTGGTTAGTACTAGGAAAGGCATCCAGTTGTGGAAATCAACGAAGCAGAACTCGTTATAGTCCTTAGGTTTGCCAGCTCGTCAAACTGTCCAACCCATACCAGCATTAAAATGTTGTGAAATGAGGATGTTTCTATGAGCTTGTCCCCTTTTCTGCTATGTTCACCTGTGGTAGAATGTGCACAGACACGAGATAGTTACCTGCATAATATGAATCTTGTTATTAGGCACTCTTCATGTTTGTTTCATGAGTTACACTCTTGCGTGGCTTAGGACCTGTTGGGAGAGGGTATTAATTTTAATGTAAGGTGGCGAGCTGGCAGAAACGTTAGCACGCCGGGCGAAATGCTTAGCGGTATTTCGTCTGCCACTATGTTCTGAGTTCAAATTCTGCCGAGGTCGACTTTGCCGTTCATCCTTTCGGGGGTCGATAAATTAAGTACCAGTTACGCACTGGGGTCGTCGACGTAATCGACTTAATCCGTTTGTCTGTCCTTGTTTGTCCCCTCTGTGTTTAGCCCTCTTGGGTAATGAAGAAATAGGTATTAATTTTAGCTTATATTTTCCTAGATTGATTACTTTTACTGTAGCTAAGGGGCTCAGTCTACCCTTGCAAAAATCTATTTAACCCCATAGATGGGACCCTGACTGATACTACTGTTTTGTGTCAAAATGGACCTGTGAGAAATGGTAGCTAAGAGGTGACTCCACACTCCCCACAACTTCCAAACTGGACCCTTACCACTAGATGCTTCACCATATCCTATATCCTTTTATTGGTATTGAATACCTTTTCATTATACTATAACAGAAATTCTAATCTCCAGAATAAACCTTGTGATGACACCCCTTACTGTTTGATATCTGAGTATGTCACAACCCTTTGGTTAAAAGCCACTGGTTGTCTATTTCTGGATGGCCCTACCTGGGCCAGATTGATTTGGTTTGAGCTTAGTAGTATCTGCTTGACTGCAGATATGTCACAACCCTTTGGTTAAAAGCCACTGGTTGTCTATTTCTGGATGGCCCTACCTGGGCCAGATTGATTTGGTTTAAGCTTAGTAGTATGTGCTTGACTGCACTTTAGGTGTGCGTCATGGTATAGTTTCAGTAACTAATATGTTGGCTTTTTACAAAAATCTCCATTTTTAGTTCCTTCTTCCAAAAGATAATATTAAACGCCATTTCTATTTTCTAGTTTATCCATTATTACTAACCATGCTAACCTCAGTGGATATTTTATGAAATATCAGGAATATCGTAAATAAAAATTGTCATACAGATAACCTATCAATTGGAAATGAGGAATGTAACTTGTTCTCATTCATTCTGACAAATAAAATAGATGAGGTGAAAGTAAAATATATAGAAATCAAATATACTCACCCACTTGCCACCAATCACTTCCTAACCTCTTAGCCACTCTCAGAAGATCCCTCTCCTTCAGAACTGGACTCTCTGAAATAAATATTTCCAAGTTTTACAATTTATTGTAAAACTTATTTATCTCTATAAATATTCTGTAGTTTATTGTTGTGGGACATTGTTATCATCAGTGGTTGGCTGGTGACCACTAGGGTTTTGCTCAGTATTTTTATACTTTCCATTGTGGGACCAGGTAATAGCTCAATATTTAGGCCCGCAAAAGAAATAGACTAACTTTCCGAAACTTTGTTTCTCTTTAACAGAGACATCCTACATAATCTAACAATGTTGCAATTATTTCATTTAATTATCATTTCATGAGACTGTTTCTTCTCATAGTTCTATCTCTCCTTTCATATATCTGAACCGAATCTATGACATGCGACTGTCCTCTAAACTCTAGACTTCACTAACCACCATTCTCCTCATCTTCTGCTAAAGTGCAATATCATCCAATGTGGTCTCCAAAGATCTCGTCACAAATGCATGACACACCACTTCAAGTAAAATAAACAAAATACCAGTTCTCTTTGCTGTTGGAAAATCTTGAATTTTATCATCCTACATCCCAGATCACCAGGTCATTATCAGATGCAGGGAATATTTTAAGACTCCTTAATAAAGGTGAGCAATGATCAGTTCTCCACAGATGAAACAAAAAGTGATATCAGGTGTCCTAAAACACTGCACACTTGTACAAAACCCCATTAACTACATACAACTGGACATCTACACATACTTTGAGAACATACTTTGGTACCTCTTATGCTCTCCGTCACCAACCTCACTAATAAATCTGTTCCTCTTGTCACTCTGTAACTTCTCTCAATTCCGTGTCTAAAGTTGTCACTTTTTCTCCTCTCCATGTCCTTTGATGACGGAGGCTCTTGTGAAGGTGACCATCACTACTGCTGTTAAAAAAAAAAAATTAATGCACCCAGTATACTCTGTAAAGTGGTTGGCAACTAAAGCAAGCAACAGTTTGAGAGGACCCTTTAGTGTAGGGTATGGCCAAGACAACCTTCAAAAGTACTGGTGCTATGGTAAACTGTACCCAGTACACACTGTAAAGTGGTTAAGAGCATCCAGCTCTTAAAACAAAGCAAAAACTGAGAAATTATGTTTGGGATTATTCTAGCCATTATGTTAGGTCATAAAGTAGAAAATTTGTAGAAAAGAAAACTTCTTCCTTGTATTTATAAAAACATTAGCAAACTTTTTTCATTCAGCAAAGTATGCACCCGTATTGTCAATACACTTCTGCCATTTCAGCGGTAGCCTTGTCCAGCCCAGAACTCTTAAAGCCTGGCAATCTAGATGCAATAAAATCTTGGAAGACCTGTTTCACAGCATCATTTGAGTTAGATGTTTTCCTATGGGCGTAGGAGTGGCTGTGTGGTAAGTAGCTTGCTTACCAACCACATGGTTCCGGGTTCAGTCCCACTGCATGGCATCTTGGGCAAGTGTCTTCTGCTATAGCCCCGGGCCGACCAATGCCTTGTGAGTGGATTTGGTAGACGGAAACTGAAAGAAGCCTGTCGTGTGTGTGTGTGTGTGTCCCCCCCTTAGCATTGCTTGACAACCGATGCTGGTGTGTTTACGTCCCCGTCACTTAGCAGTTCGGCAAAAAAGACCGATAGAATATGTACTGGGCTTACAAAGAATAAGTCCCGGGGTCGATTTGCTCGACTAAAGGCGGTGCTCCAGCATGGCCGCAGTCAAATGACTGAAACAAGTAAATGAGTAAATATGAGTATCAAAATTTTATCCAGATTCTGTACAAATTTCCGACTTACAGATCAGATTTTGCTATTTTTGTTTGGAGCTGGATAAATACTTTATAAAGCGCAAAATGAGTTTGACAGCTGCCCATATTGCACCCATTATTGTATTTTGACAATATTTTTTGTTAGAATAGAGAAAGATGTCAGCTTTCTAAGTTTGATATACCTTACTAGAAATTTCATACTTGATGACCTAATATATTCAACCTTTACGTAACGAGATTCAGGGAGATTTAGCTGTTCATTGTAATCAATTATATTCCTTTTTCTTTCAAATCTGAATTCATGTCGAATAAAGTGCTGGCTCAGTATTAGGGTTTGTTTGACTATACCCTCTTCTAAAATTTGAGGCCCTGTGCTTATGTTATTTACTCTGCCCTTTTTAGTGTGACAGTGTTGGAATCGGTCCTGTAGTCTGATGTGAGTTGCCTAGGCAGTATTTCAGTTGTATCTTGTCACATTCTGCCAATTTTGCCTTTGAATTTTCTGGTGTAAGTCCAGTACGGTACCAATCAAATGGACCTAAGCCGACTTGATCAACTACTCTACCCTTTGCCAATGCTACATAAATAACCAGGTTAGATATTGAATGAGATTTATTCAAACGTCCTTGGTAACCCTTTCATTCAGGATGGTTAATTTATGACCAAAAGTTTCTCGTAGATGAGAATGTCAGCATCAGGACAATGGCCTACCATTTAAATTAGTCTACAATTAGAAATTAGGAGGTGCAATGGCCCAGTGGTTAGGGCAGCGGACTCGCGGTAATAGGATCGCGGTTTCGATTCCCAGACCGGGCGTTGTGAGTGTTTATTGAGCAAAAACACCTAAAGCTCCACGAAGCTCTGGCAGGGGATGGTGGTGATCCCTGCCTCTACTCTTTCAACACAACTTTCTCTCACTCTTACTTCCTGTTTCTGTTGTACCTGTATTTCAAAGGGCCGGCCTTGTCACTCTCTGTGTCACGCTGAATATCCCCGAGAACTACGTTAAGGGTACACGTGTCTGTGGAGTGCTCAGCCACTTACACGTTAATTTCACAAGCAGGCTATTCCGTTGATTCGGATCAACCGGAACCCCCATCATCGTAACCGACGGAGTGCTTCCATCATAATTAGAAATTGGCAGCTAATGGTATTCTGTTTCTGTTTTTGAAAGTTAATTTCCCAATGTGGTGTTATTAATTCAGCCATTCTTATATGCTTTTTCCTGACTTTCTAACAGTAAGAAAATAAATCTTTGAATTTGTTCTAGTTGAAATCAATACCGATGTCAATTTTACCTGTCGTTCTTCTTGGGTCTATAAAATAAAATACCAGTTAAGTATTCAAGTCAGTATACTTAACAATATTTTTACTACAAATGTCATTGTGCTTGCGTTAGAAATTCTGTTTGTTGCTGGTAGAATTAGAGTACTTGACCTTGCAGTATTTAATTGCAATCTTTTATGTTCTGAGTTCAAATCCTGCTAGAATTAAATTTTTCTTATCCTTCTGGAACAGAAAACTTCATTTTTTACTACAAATGGCATTGTGCTTGCGTTAGAAATTCTCTTTGTTGCTGGTAGAATTAGAGTACTTGACCTTGCAGTATTTAATTGCAATCTTTTATGCTCTGAGTTCAAATCCTGCTAGAATTAAATTTTTCTTATCCTTCTGGAACAGAAAACCTCATTTTTTACTACAAATGGCATTGTGCTTGCATTAATTTTGTTGGCAGAATCGCAGCACTAGACTAGGTGCCTTGCAGTTGCATTGCAATCTTTTATGTTCTGAGTTCAAAACCTACTGGAATCAAATTTGATTTTTTTTTTTTTTATCCTTTTGGGACTGATTTAATCAGCTGTATTACTACCACCAATCTATACTTGTGACTTTATGTTCAGACTAGAATTAAATATGGTAGAAAGCATATCAAACTGCTTTAGCTATGAAGTCTTCTGTTTCAAGTTCAAATCACGAGTAGATATCACTATTTTATCCAAAGGATCCTTGACAAGGTCATCCATCTTACTAGAAATAGCTGCTAGGGCTTTCACATCGTTTCCTGTGATAGGAAAGATTAAAAAAAAGAATTGAAGCTGAAATGGGTCTCAACCCTTAAACATGTACGATCCGATACAAGGCCAGACAATTACCTGGTCACTTGTTTTAAAAGTTGATAAAACATTGATATATTAATAGCTTGTCCCTTTCTCTGCAAAGGCTGTAATGATTTGTCCTTCTGAACAAAATATTTGAATGCTTGCTCTCAAATTTTATGGCTGGGTTGTTTAGGTTGGAGACTTCCATTATCAGATCTAGGATCAAAAGTATTCTATCTCTGACCCGATCTTTTTTAGAAATATGTCAAGGACTACATCATACAATATCTTGGTTTTAGAGATATTAGCATATCATTATAGGAAGTGTTGGTCTCTATATCCAGCAGAACAAGCTGCTGCTTTAGTGGGTAAAAAAAAAGGAATAGAAAAAAGGTGGTGAGCTGGCAGAAGCGTTAGCATGCTGGGCGAAATGCTTAGAGGTATTTCGTCTGCCGTTACGTTCTGAGTTCAAATTCCGCCAAGGTCGACTTTGCCTTTCATCCTTTCGGGGGTCGATAAATTAAGTACCAGTTACGCACTGGGATCGATGTAATCGACTTAATCCCTTTGTCCTTGTTTGTTTCCTCTATGTTTAGCCTCTTGTGGGCAATAAAGAAATAAGAAACATTGGCACGCCGGGCGAAATGCTTAGTGTTACGTTCTGAGTTCAAATTCCGCCGAGGTCGACTTTGCCTTTCATCCTTTCGGGGTTGATATAATCGACTTAATCCGTTTGTCCTTGTTTGTCCTCTCTGTGTTTGGCCCCTTGTGGGTAGTAAAGAAATAGGTACTATCATTTGTAGTTTGCACATGTCTGCCCCAAACATACCTGTAGTATGGTGGCCGGAGCAATGGTTTGTCCTTGCATTTAATATTTCATACTGGACTTGTTGCTGCACCATCATGTAGTTATGCCATGTAGATGCCGTGGCTACTCGTCAAGTCTTGGTCTAATATCTATGAAATGTATCTTAAGCCTGTCAGCTTTGCTTGAACAGATCTATGGCACAGAAGTGACAAACACTTCAAACTGACCATCTCAAATGATTGCAGGACAATGGTTTATTTATATCTTGTATTTGTAAAGAGTAATGTTACTAGTTAGAGGTTTCCGCAAGAGTAATTACTGGTACATTACAGCATCCATATGCTTTGAAAGACAATGGTATGCACTACTATCTAATCAAGATTTGAGTCATGCCATCTGCTGTGACGGGTTTTATCTCGTATCTTGTGGCCATTTTTGCAGCTAAAAAAAAAAATTTTCAAATTGTATTTAGCCTTGACATTGTCTCTGTCACATGGGCTCTCCTGACCTCTGTTCCCCCACCCCCACCTATCCACCTACTAAACTTTGACTGCACCTTAGCAATGTCTCTTTATGTTGTTGTGATCTGCAACCAAGTCAGTCTTCATGTTCACTGGCAAGGATGACCCCTGTCAAGTGTTGTTGTTGTTGGCCACGACAGATGGCTAAAAAAGTAGTGAAGTATACATTGGTGAATGCTTGTTATTATGTTCTCATTCTTAATTTTATCAATCAATTTAGCCTTCCATATCTTAGGCATTGATTAAAATAGTCCCAGTGAAGTATTGGAGTCAGTCATTGACTTACCTTCTTTCCCACCATGGGAAAAGTTTTGTTGCAGTGTTAATTTAAATTCGGCTATGGTGGATTGAATCCTCTTCATGCTAGCAAGATCTACTACAAACATTTACAGCAAAATCTCTTTTATTTCAACATACCTTGTACTTATGGCTTGATGCAATGGAAATTTTCAAGAATCAACTGGGAAATACAAGCAAGAAAAGGAACTTAGTTTCTTTACATAAGCTGAAAGATAATATGTAAATATTTAAATCTTAAATCAATAATTTAACCTGAATATCTGCTGATATTTCTGTGACAAATTCCAATAACTTCCCTAGATCTGATCCACTTAGTGGCTTAAATACCAGTATGTGGTATTTATAAAGGCACGAGCTGGCAGAAACGTTGGCACGCCAGGCGAATTGCTTAGCGGTATTTCGTCTGTCGTTACGTTCTGAGTTCAAATTCCGCCGAGGTCGACTTTGCCTTTCATCCTTTCGGGGTCGATAAATTAAGTACTAGTTACGCACTGGGGTCGATGTAATCGACTTAATACCTATGTCTGTCCTTGTTTGTCCCCTCTGTGTTTAGCCCCTTGTGGGTAATAAAGAAATAGGTATTTATTTTCAACTGTTAACTGAAGTCAGACTAACCACATAGTGGTTTGGTTTGGCTGGTCTGATTTTCCCTATAGCATCTGGACTGTTACTCCCTGCAGGGGTTTTGGTTTTATTTGGTCAAACTTGTGGTGGTTCAGTTACACTTACCTGGTTAGCCCCACACAGGGTCTGTTTGCTTGGCTTAACCTTACAAAGGTTTGATTTCTGTCTATGTATAACTTGTAGAATAAACTTCCATGTAAAAAGCCTACAGCCCACACTGTAAAGTGGTCAGCATTTGGAAGGGCATCCAAGCTGTAAAATCCTTACAAAGACTGATCTTGCCTGTGCTTGTGCCACATCATCATCATCATCGTTTAGCGTCCGCTTTCCATGCTAGCATGGGTTGGACGGTTCGACTGGGGTCTGGGAAACCAGAAGGCTGCACCAGGCCCAGTCTGATCTGGCAATGTTTCTACGGCTGGATGCCCTTCCTAACACCAACCACTCCATGAGTGTAGTGGGTGCTTTTTACGTGCCAGACGAGTCTGGCAAACGGCCACGATCGGATGGTGCTTTTTATGTGCCACTGGCACTTATGTGCCACCATTTGGCCCGGCCCACTCTGCTGGGTGGCTGGTGTTAGCGGGGACATCCAGCCATAAAAACCATGCCAAAACAGAAGTCTAGAGCAGGCTTCTGTCAAACTGTCCAACCCATGACAGCATGGAAGGTGGATGTGAAATGATGACTGACGATGATACACTGCTGAAAGATGATGATTTAGTACTGACCTTACGGCATCTGTATAAATGTTGGCATCTATTCACCAGCCACCACCTCAGTGTTGTGTTTAATTTCTTGTATCTTCTGGGAAGAATTTTTTGAAACATTTGTAATTTGCTAATTTAAAGAATTTCCTTCCTGTAATTTCTAAACATCCCCTGCTGATTAAAAAATTTTTTATTTATGGTATGTAATAGTGAGTGTAAGGTTTAGCCCCTCACTATGCAACACTTTGTGGGAGGCTTTTCATGACTTCAGGAATTGACCTGTGGCTATTGTCCAGTCCATCCTGTCTCTTCAGAGGTGGTGTATGTCTGAGACTATATTGTCTTTTTCTTTTTAAATTGTGGTAGGATGTGATTTGAGAGATTTGGCTGCTGTTTCTAGCAGTTTGATGACTGTCATTATCTTAGGAATAAACAGGTATGGCAAAAGTTATTTCAGAATATTCTTTAAATTATTTTTTCCTTTCATATCTTAAGACTTAGTTTATGCAACCCTGATCATTTGTAAACTGCATACCTTGTCACAGCCGGCTGGTTCTAAGTGGTTTCTAGTTTAAGCAAAGAGAAGACTACTTCACCTGTTCCAAGAACAGACGGACCTTATAAAATCTGCCGCCAAAACCCCAACTCTCCCTACTCTCTCCCTATTTGATTTCACAGGTATGATTCCAATGGGTTACATCGTTCAGGTGTCCTGGGGTCCCCCAATATTTTTTTTTTTTTCAATTCAATTTTTATTGGCTCAAAAATGCAAAAGCAAGGCCATGTAGGGGGACAGGGAGTTATGTACAGGGAGGGTGGCCATACAAAGAGTTCAGGCCATTTCTGGTCAAGAGAGACTTTGAACCGAGCGGTCATCGGCATCTTCACTATCTCTTCATCTCTATATGTAATATTATCAAATACGGAGGCGTACTTGCCAGGCAAAGTGATTTGATCAGAGACAGTGTGTTGGAAGCAAAAAACGATTGTGACGTGATAGACACATGCTATTCATTCAGGAAGACACCGATAAATACGATAAACAAGTACTGGGTTTGATCTGTTCAACTAAAACCCTTCAAAGCGGTGCTCAAGCATGGACGCAGTCCAATGGCTGAAACAAGAGATAAAAAGATTAACGTAATATACTCGTCATCTCAAGCGAAACTCCGGAAAATTTTCATTGAAGTTCAGGCCATTTCTGGTCAAGAGAGACCTTGAACCGAGCGGTCGTCGGCATCTTCACTATCTCGTCCGGCAGCTTATTCCACAGATCCGCAACCCGGACGAAGAGCGCCCCTCTCCTTCGACTGAGATGAAATCGTCGTAGATAGAGCTTTTCGGAGTGACTCCGAATGCTTACCTTGGGCTTCAAGCTAGGATTGGCCTTCTGCTATTGACATTATACTCAGACTTTATTTCGTAAATTGGCCTTCTGCAGCCTTACAAAGACGTAGCTGCGGGCTGGACAAAGACACAAATGATAATGGAATGAAAAGATGGTTGGTGGGGGAAGCAGACACTGTTCACCGATTACTGCTTCTTGAAAACATTCTCTCTTTCTCAACAAGACAAAATGAGGTATTGAACCTCTTACCAAAGTTCAAAGAATGGACGCAATCATCCTTAGAAATTGGGGTGCTGATCCTCTTACCAAAGTATAGCATTCAAATTTCAATTTAAGGCACTAAGGTCTCTTACCTTTCTTCCCCAACCAGGTAATTTGCAACCCCCAGGCAATCCTGCAGTTCTAAGTCGGGGCTCCAGAAACCAAAACTGTATTGGTCCTTGGGAAAGGAGTCCATCTATGGTATTATGGACTTTTTAGTATCTATTCCCTTTGTTTATAGTGGGTGGTCCCACTTTGTGCCTGTGTCCTGTGCACATCACTAATGGCGAGGTATAATTATGTCATGGCCAGGACGATCCCACTGTCCCAAAAGATATTAAAGCAGTAAAAACAAGCTAAAACATTTTCAAGACGATATCCTAAATAGTCACATTCGGTTTTCTTTTTTATTTTAATTTGGAGCCCATCCCAAATATGTCGACTCAACCCTTCCACCAGGTGGTTGTTTTATCCGGTGTAAATATTTGAAAAAATATGTGCTTCAGGTCCCAGCAACAAGTCATTCACGATAACGAAAGAAACACATCATTTCCCATTATGACCTGCGGAGGCTAATCCGGGCCTTCCATACAGGACAGGACCCCTTCCCTCTGGCCCTCTAGCTTCTTCACAAAGCTCTGTACAGCCCCTCCCTTATGAAAGATCACATTCATCCTAATGGGAGGGGCCACAGTTTCCTCTGTCGGTGGCACAATTCCCACTGACGAGGTTTCAGAACCTGCCAGCAGTGTCCCTTTTTTTTTTCTCCCTTATGCTACAGAAGGGTGTAGTTCTTCTGCTTTATCGAGAAGATCTTCTCTCCCCCTCCTCATAGCCTTGGGGTCCTTCGGTGGGCAACAACGGTTGCCCACCTTTTCCTTTTTTTCGAGGAGGTCTCCACCTCCTCGACTGCCTCCATCTGTCACTCTGAAGGAGGAGGGGGGGAACGCTACTTTTACTAACTGCATCTAGGACCCTACTTTGGCACTGGGGACAGTTCTTCTTATGGCCCCGTTCCAGGCGCCAGTAACACTTGGGGTGGGGGCGTCCCTCAAGTATCACTGGGTACCTGCAGCTGGCCATTTTCAAAAAATCTGGAAATAGCAGTTCTTTGGAAGCTGATTGGGACTATAGGGTCAAAACCACTTTTGACCCCACCCAATCAGCCGCCGGCAACAATTTCACATTTAAAAGCTTGGGCCCACTGCCACCCAGACTTATCCAACGTCTTCCATTTCCATAAGAGATTGGTTAGCTCACAGCTTAAGATATGCTGATCATTCAACATTGGTGAATCCTTGTCTTAACTTGTTCTCTATCCATGGAATGGTCAGCAGGCAGGGAATTAGCAGTCTTTAGGGCGTCAGATAGAAACATTCCTTTACCTGTTTGGATTTGTCGCAGGTTGTGTGTGTATGCGTACGTACGTACTAGGGAATTAAGAAATTTGTTTTGCAATCGCAAGGTTCTGAGTTCAATCCTATTGTATGGCATGGAAAGAGCTTGACATTTTTCTTTTAATTCTTTCCCTGAAAGGAACTTGAACCTGGGATTGCACTTATATTCAGAGCTGAAATTATCAGTGAACTTTGCCATTCATTCTTTTGAGTTTTTTTTTTTTTTTTTTTTTTTTTGTTAAATCAAAGCCGTGGCAGAACTGTAAAAACATTAGCCTGGATCCCTTGTATTTTTTCTGGTTCTTTGTGTTCTGAGTTCAAATCTTACATGGCCTACTGGCAGAAGATACTTAACCCATCATCCAATTTAAAAGCACTCCCTTGCACCTCTTGGTTCCTTTTTAGCAAAATCCAGTCATAGGTATTTGGACCTGCTTTCTGGTTTGAAGAGGTCTGCCTCTCCCTCACACAAATCTTGCAGGCCCTGTAAAAGGGTCTATTGCTCCCTACTCCCGAATAAAAGGTAAAATCCAATAGGGCACCTTGCTAGAATCCCAACATGCATGCAGTTTAAAGACCCAGTAGAGGTAGAATCAACGAAAAAAAAAAAAAACGTACTCCTCCATCTAGGGGGAGATATCACTTCTTCAGAAGTGGTGTATGTCTGAGACTATATTGTCTTTTTCTTTTTAAATTGTGGTAGGATGTGATTTGAGAGATTTGGCTGCTGTTTCTAGCAGTTTGATAACTCTCATTATCTTAGGAATAAACAGGTATAGCAAAAGTTATTTCAGAATATTCTTTAAATATTTTTTCCCCATCATATCTTAAGACTTAGTTTATGCAGGGAATTTTTTTTTTCTTTTTTAACCCTGATCATTTGTAAACTGCATATCTTGTCACAATTGAAAGAGCTACTCAGTTTCATGCTGTTATGATACTTGAGCTGGAATATTCATAAAATACATCAAGTATCTCAAAGCAATCTTTCAGGCTCTACTTATGCATTAGGGTGCTTCATATGGCATTTTATATATAAACTAGCAGTATCACCCAGCGTTGCTCGGGTTTGTAAGGGAAATAACTATATAAGCATTTTAGAGAGTTACTTCCCATATATATACCGAGCAAAAATTGCATTAAAAAAACGAAAAAATGATGGTAAATTTTTTTTTTAAATTGTAGACTCATCGTAGACGCGCGCTAATACCCAGAAGGGCTCGATATGAATCACGACTATAAGATACCCGGTTTTGGTTAAACTGCACCGCAAAATGTGGGAGTAGTTAGGAATCTAAATCGGAGGAGACACTCTCACACAACTTCAGTTTTATATATATAAAGATAAATGCCCTAACGACAGCCAAACTCTCAACTGTCATATCTTCACTGTGGTGCTGCAGTTAGCTAGCTGGTTCCTATGCTTCACTATTTCCGAAGTTTTTTTCCAACAGTCACATTGTTAATGTGACTAGAGAGGAGACGAAAAAAAAAAAAAATAAATAAGCTATATATAGGCGCAGGAGTGGCTGTGTGGTAAGTAGCTTGTTTACCAACCACATGGTTCTGGGTTCAGTCCCACTGCGTGGCACCTTGGGTAAGTGTCTTCTACTATAGCCTCGGGCCGACCAATGCCTTGTGAGTGGATTTGGTAGACGCAAACTGAAAGAAGCCCGTCGTGTGTGTGTGTGTGTGTGTGTGTGTGTGTCCGTCCCCAGCATTGCTTGACAACCGATGCTGGTGTGTTTATGTCCCCGTTACTTAGCGGTTCGGCAAAAGAGACCGATAGAATAAGTACTGGGCTTACAAAGAATAAGTCCCGGGGTCGATTTGCTCGACTAAAGGCGGTGCTCCAGCATGGCCGCAGTCAAATGACTGAAACCAGTAAAAGAAAAGAAAGGAAAAGAGAAAAGAATAACCTGAATGTTTTTGTATATAGGTTTGTTTGATGATGGTCAAACAACTGATCTGCTTTTTGATGCGTTGTAGTATTTGCAGCTTCATGAAGCCTGTTGTCTGGAATATGTATTACTGTGCCATGAGGCTTTGGACATACCTGGCCTATATCTCGCGTTTGACTGTAAACCATTTGTTGAAGTATGGTCACTATGAGAATTTCCTTGTGTGTAGGGCACCTCAGTTGCTGATATGCAGTCACTTCAAAACGCCCTTTATCTGTTCGGATTGACCACAGGCTGTGTGTATGTACGTACGAGGGGGTTAAAGAGTTCGTTTCGCAATCAGGAGGTTCGGAGTTCAATCTTATTGTATGACCATTATGAGAGTATTTTTTTTACATTGGCTTCTTGTTGATCAAAGTCTTCTGAATGAAATTCACTTGAGGAAAATCTATTTGCAGTCCTGTGGCTAGACAGTGCCATTAATTTAAAGGGTCAGCCTTGTCACACTGTCTTGCTAATCCACTTGCCTTATAATTCAATGAGTAGGTAGTTTGGTTGATGGAATAATCGGAGCGTTCTTTGTCGAAACTGACAATGGTTCCTTTCAGTTTTGCGTTTCCATTTTGGGAAGGTACGTGTCTGGTTCATAATCATAAAGTTGAGTTCCTACATTGCGTAGCAGATTGCGTCCCTGAGCAAGTCACCCCAGTAAGGTTGCAAGTTCCTGCATCGAGTGGCAGACTGCGTCCCTGAGCAAGTCGCCCCCAGTAACGTTGCAAGTTCCTGCATCGAGTGGCAGACTGCGTCCCTGAGCAAGTCGCCCCCATAAGGTTGCAAGTTCCTGCATCGAGTGGCAGACTGCGTCCCTGAGCAAGTCGCCCCCAGTAAGGTTACAAGTTGCTGCAACGAGTGGCAGACTGCGTCCCTGAGCAAGTCGCCCCCATAAGGTTGCAAGTTCCTGCATCGAGTGGCAGACTGCGTCCCTGAGCAAGTCGCCCCATAAGGTTGCAAGTTCCTGCATCGAGTGGCAGACTGCGTCCCTGAGCAAGTCTCCCCAGTAACGTTGCAAGTTCCTGCATCGAGTGGCAGACTGCGTCCCTGAGCAAGTCGCCCCCATAAGGTTGCAAGTTCCTGCATCGAGTGGCAGACTGCGTCCCTGAGCAAGTCGCCCCCAGAAGGTTGCAAGTTCCTGCATCGAGTGGCAGACTGCGTCCCTGAGCAAGTCGCCCCAGTAACGTTGCAAGTTCCTGCATCGAGTGGCAGACTGCGTCCCTGAGCAAGTCGCCCCCATAAGGTTGCAAGTTCCTGCATCGAGTGGCAGACTGCGTCCCTGAGCAAGTCGCCCCCATAAGGTTGCAAGTTCCTGCATCGAGTGGCAGACTGCGTCCCTGAGCAAGTCTCCCCAGTAACGTTGCAAGTTCCTGCATCGAGTGGCAGACTGCGTCCCTGAGCAAGTCGCCCCCATAAGGTTGCAAGTTCCTGCATCGAGTGGCAGACTGCGTCCCTGAGCAAGTCGCCCCCAGAAGGTTGCAAGTTCCTGCATCGAGTGGCAGACTGCGTCCCTGAGCAAGTCGCCCCAGTAACGTTGCAAGTTCCTGCATCGAGTGGCAGACTGCGTCCCTGAGCAAGTCGCCCCCATAAGGTTGCAAGTTCCTGCATCGAGTGGCAGACTGCGTCCCTGAGCAAGTCGCCCCCATAAGGTTGCAAGTTCCTGCATCGAGTGGCAGACTGCGTCCCTGAGCAAGTCGCCCCCATAAGGTTGCAAGTTCCTGCATCGAGTGGCAGACTGCGTCCCTGAGCAAGTCGCCCCCAGAAGGTTGCAAGTTCCTGCATCGAGTGGCAGACTGCGTCCCTGAGCAAGTCTCCCCAGTAACGTTGCAAGTTCCTGCATCGAGTGGCAGACTGCGTCCCTGAGCAAGTCGCCCCCATAAGGTTGCAAGTTCCTGCATCGAGTGGCAGACTGCGTCCCTGAGCAAGTCGCCCCCAGTAAGGTTACAAGTTGCTGCAACGAGTGGCAGACTGCGTCCCTGAGCAAGTCACCCCAGTAAGGTTGCAAGTTCCTGCAACGAGTGGCAGACTGCGTCCCTGAGCAAGTCACCCCCATAAGGTTGCAAGTTCCTGCATCGAGTGGCAGACTGCGTCCCTGAGCAAGTCGCCCCAGTAAGGTTACAAGTTGCTGCAACGAGTGGCAGACTGCGTCCCTGAGCAAGTCGCCCCCATAAGGTTGCAAGTTCCTGCATCGAGTGGCAGACTGCGTCCCTGAGCAAGTCGCCCCCAGTAAGGTTACAAGTTGCTGCAACGAGTGGCAGACTGCGTCCCTGAGCAAGTCGCCCCCAGTAAGGTTACAAGTTGCTGCAACGAGTGGCAGACTGCGTCCCTGAGCAAGTCACCCCAGTAACGTTGCAAGTTCCTGCATCGAGTGGCAGACTGCGTCCCTGAGCAAGTCTCCCCAGTAACGTTGCAAGTTCCTGCATCGAGTGGCAGACTGCGTCCTGAGCAAGTCGCCCCAGTAAGGTTACAAGTTGCTGCAACGAGTGGCAGACTGCGTCCCTGAGCAAGTCGCCCCCATAAGGTTGCAAGTTCCTGCATCGAGTGGCAGACTGCGTCCCTGAGCAAGTCGCCCCCAGTAAGGTTACAAGTTGCTGCAACGAGTGGCAGACTGCGTCCCTGAGCAAGTCGCCCCCAGTAAGGTTACAAGTTGCTGCAACGAGTGGCAGACTGCGTCCCTGAGCAAGTCACCCCAGTAACGTTGCAAGTTCCTGCATCGAGTGGCAGACTGCGTCCCTGAGCAAGTCTCCCCAGTAACGTTGCAAGTTCCTGCATCGAGTGGCAGACTGCGTCCCTGAGCAAGTCGCCCCCAGTAAGGTTACAAGTTGCTGCAACGAGTGGCAGACTGCGTCCCTGAGCAAGTCACCCCAGTAACGTTGCAAGTTCCTGCATCGAGTGGCAGACTGCGTCCCTGAGCAAGTCACCCCAGTAACGTTGCAAGTTCCTGCATCGAGTGGCAGACTGCGTCCCTGAGCAAGTCTCCCCAGTAACGTTGCAAGTTCCTGCATCGAGTGGCAGACTGCGTCCCTGAGCAAGTCGCCCCCAGTAAGGTTACAAGTTGCTGCAACGAGTGGCAGACTGCGTCCCTGAGCAAGTCGCCCCCATAAGGTTGCAAGTTCCTGCATCGAGTGGCAGACTGCGTCCCTGAGCAAGTCGCCCCAGTAAGGTTGCAAGTTCCTGCATCGAGTGGCAGACTGCGTCCCTGAGCAAGTCTCCCCCATAAGGTTGCAAGTTCCTGCATCGAGTGGCAGACTGCGTCCCTGAGCAAGTCGCCCCCATAAGGTTGCAAGTTCCTGCATCGAGTGGCAGACTGCGTCCCTGAGCAAGTCTCCCCCATAAGGTTGCAAGTTCCTGCATCGAGTGGCAGACTGCGTCCCTGAGCAAGTCACCCCCATAAGGTTGCAAGTTCCTGCATCGAGTGGCAGACTGCGTCCCTGAGCAAGTCTCCCCCATAAGGTTGCAAGTTCCTGCATCGAGTGGCAGACTGCGTCCCTGAGCAAGTCGCCCCAGTAAGGTTGCAAGTTCCTGCATCGAGTGGCAGACTGCGTCCCTGAGCAAGTCGCCCCCAGTAAGGTTACAAGTTGCTGCAACGAGTGGCAGACTGCGTCCCTGAGCAAGTCACCCCAGTAAGGTTGCAAGTTCCTGCATCGAGTGGCAGACTGCGTCCCTGAGCAAGTCACCCCAGTAAGGTTGCAAGTTCCTGCATCGAGTGGCAGACTGCGTCCCTGAGCAAGTCGCCCCCAGTAAGGTACAAGTTGCTGCAACGAGTGGCAGACTGCGTCCCTGAGCAAGTCGCCCCCATAAGGTTGCAAGTTCCTGCATCGAGTGGCAGACTGCGTCCCTGAGCAAGTCGCCCCAGTAAGGTTACAAGTTGCTGCAACGAGTGGCAGACTGCGTCCCTGAGCAAGTCGCCCCAGTAAGGTTACAAGTTGCTGCAACGAGTGGCAGACTGCGTCCCTGAGCAAGTCGCCCCCAGTAAGGTTACAAGTTGCTGCAACGAGTGGCAGACTGCGTCCCTGAGCAAGTCTCCCCCATAAGGTTGCAAGTTCCTGCATCGAGTGGCAGACTGCGTCCCTGAGCAAGTCGCCCCCAGTAAGGTTACAAGTTGCTGCAACGAGTGGCAGACTGCGTCCCTGAGCAAGTCGCCCCCATAAGGTTGCAAGTTCCTGCATCGAGTGGCAGACTGCGTCCCTGAGCAAGTCGCCCCCAGTAAGGTTACAAGTTGCTGCAACGAGTGGCAGACTGCGTCCCTGAGCAAGTCGCCCCCAGTAAGGTTACAAGTTGCTGCAACGAGTGGCAGACTGCGTCCCTGAGCAAGTCTCCCCCATAAGGTTGCAAGTTCCTGCATCGAGTGGCAGACTGCGTCCCTGAGCAAGTCGCCCCCAGTAAGGTTACAAGTTGCTGCAACGAGTGGCAGACTGCGTCCCTGAGCAAGTCGCCCCCAGTAAGGTTACAAGTTCCTGCATCGAGTGGCAGACTGCGTCCCTGAGCAAGTCGCCCCCAGTAAGGTTACAAGTTCCTGCATCGAGTGGCAGACTGCGTCCCTGAGCAAGTCGCCCCCAGTAAGGTTACAAGTTCCTGCATCGAGTGGCAGACTGCGTCCCTGAGCAAGTCGCCCCCAGTAAGGTTACAAGTTGCTGCAACGAGTGGCAGACTGCGTCCCTGAGCAAGTCGCCCCCAGTAAGGTTACAAGTTCCTGCATCGAGTGGCAGACTGCGTCCCTGAGCAAGTCGCCCCCATAAGGTTGCAAGTTCCTGCATCGAGTGGCAGACTGCGTCCCTGAGCAAGTCTCCCCAGTAACGTTGCAAGTTCCTGCATCGAGTGGCAGACTGCGTCCCTGAGCAAGTCGCCCCCAGTAAGGTTACAAGTTGCTGCAACGAGTGGCAGACTGCGTCCCTGAGCAAGTCGCCCCCATAAGGTTGCAAGTTCCTGCATCGAGTGGCAGACTGCGTCCCTGAGCAAGTCTCCCCAGTAACGTTGCAAGTTCCTGCATCGAGTGGCAGACTGCGTCCCTGAGCAAGTCGCCCCCAGTAAGGTTACAAGTTGCTGCAACGAGTGGCAGACTGCGTCCCTGAGCAAGTCGCCCCATAAGGTTGCAAGTTCCTGCATCGAGTGGCAGACTGCGTCCCTGAGCAAGTCGCCCCCAGAAGGTTGCAAGTTCCTGCATCGAGTGGCAGACTGCGTCCCTGAGCAAGTCGCCCCAGTAAGGTTGCAAGTTCCTGCATCGAGTGGCAGACTGCGTCCCTGAGCAAGTCGCCCCCAGTAAGGTTACAAGTTGCTGCAACGAGTGGCAGACTGCGTCCCTGAGCAAGTCACCCCAGTAAGGTTGCAAGTTCCTGCATCGAGTGGCAGACTGCGTCCCTGAGCAAGTCACCCCAGTAAGGTTGCAAGTTCCTGCATCGAGTGGCAGACTGCGTCCCTGAGCAAGTCGCCCCCAGTAAGGTTACAAGTTGCTGCAACGAGTGGCAGACTGCGTCCCTGAGCAAGTCGCCCCCATAAGGTTGCAAGTTCCTGCATCGAGTGGCAGACTGCGTCCCTGAGCAAGTCGCCCCCAGTAAGGTTACAAGTTGCTGCAACGAGTGGCAGACTGCGTCCCTGAGCAAGTCGCCCCAGTAAGGTTACAAGTTGCTGCAACGAGTGGCAGACTGCGTCCCTGAGCAAGTCGCCCCCAGTAAGGTTACAAGTTGCTGCAACGAGTGGCAGACTGCGTCCCTGAGCAAGTCTCCCCCATAAGGTTGCAAGTTCCTGCATCGAGTGGCAGACTGCGTCCCTGAGCAAGTCGCCCCAGTAAGGTTACAAGTTGCTGCAACGAGTGGCAGACTGCGTCCCTGAGCAAGTCGCCCCCATAAGGTTGCAAGTTCCTGCATCGAGTGGCAGACTGCGTCCCTGAGCAAGTCGCCCCCAGTAAGGTTACAAGTTGCTGCAACGAGTGGCAGGACTGCGTCCCTGAGCAAGTCGCCCCCAGTAAGGTTACAAGTTGCTGCAACGAGTGGCAGACTGCGTCCCTGAGCAAGTCTCCCCCATAAGGTTGCAAGTTCCTGCATCGAGTGGCAGACTGCGTCCCTGAGCAAGTCGCCCCCAGTAAGGTTACAAGTTGCTGCAACGAGTGGCAGACTGCGTCCCTGAGCAAGTCGCCCCCAGTAAGGTTACAAGTTCCTGCATCGAGTGGCAGACTGCGTCCCTGAGCAAGTCGCCCCCAGTAAGGTTACAAGTTCCTGCATCGAGTGGCAGACTGCGTCCCTGAGCAAGTCGCCCCCAGTAAGGTTACAAGTTCCTGCATCGAGTGGCAGACTGCGTCCCTGAGCAAGTCGCCCCCAGTAAGGTTACAAGTTGCTGCAACGAGTGGCAGACTGCGTCCCTGAGCAAGTCGCCCCCAGTAAGGTTACAAGTTCCTGCATCGAGTGGCAGACTGCGTCCCTGAGCAAGTCGCCCCCATAAGGTTGCAAGTTCCTGCATCGAGTGGCAGACTGCGTCCCTGAGCAAGTCTCCCCAGTAACGTTGCAAGTTCCTGCATCGAGTGGCAGACTGCGTCCCTGAGCAAGTCGCCCCCAGTAAGGTTACAAGTTGCTGCAACGAGTGGCAGACTGCGTCCCTGAGCAAGTCGCCCCCATAAGGTTGCAAGTTCCTGCATCGAGTGCAGACTGCGTCCCTGAGCAAGTCTCCCCAGTAACGTTGCAAGTTCCTGCATCGAGTGGCAGACTGCGTCCCTGAGCAAGTCGCCCCCAGTAAGGTTACAAGTTGCTGCAACGAGTGGCAGACTGCGTCCCTGAGCAAGTCGCCCCCATAAGGTTGCAAGTTCCTGCATCGAGTGGCAGACTGCGTCCCTGAGCAAGTCGCCCCCAGAAGGTTGCAAGTTCCTGCATCGAGTGGCAGACTGCGTCCCTGAGCAAGTCGCCCCAATTCACGCTGCTTTAGTTTACTCGGTTTGTGATGGACAGAAAATATCGTTCGGATTGGTCACAGGTTGTGTATGTATGTATGTATGTACGTACATTCGGACGAGGAGATTAAGGAGTTAGATTCTGAGTTCGATCCTATTGTATGGTATTATGAGAAAGTATTATTTTATATTAGCTTCTTGTTAATCAAAGGCTTCTGAAAGAAATTTACTGGAAAAATTATTCAGAGTCCTGTGATTGTAAAGTGTCATTGATTCAAAGGGTCGGCCTTGTCACACAATCTTGCTAATCCACTTACCTTTCAATTCAGTGAAGAGGTAGTTTGGTCGATGGAGTAATTGCAGCGTTCATCGTCGAAATTGACGAAGGTCCCTTTCATTTCTGCCGTTCCAATTTAGGGAAGTCGGGCATCTGTTTGTTTGCCATCCGGCCTAGGGGTTGAGTATCTGGTTCATAATAAGGTTGAAAGTTCCTGCATCGAGTAGCAGAATGAGTCCTTGAGTGAGTCACTCCAATTCGCGCCGGTTTGTGATGGTTGGGAAATACTGTGTGCAGGAGAAAAGGAATTTGTTGGAGTAAGGGGTCACTGAGGTTCCCTAACACGAGGAGGAAAATCCAAGTTGCTGATACAGTCACTTCGAAACACTCCTTTACTTGTTTGGATTTGTCGTAGGTTGTGTGTGTATGCGTACGTACATACATACGTACTAGGAAGTTAAGAAATTTGTTTTGCAATTACATGGTTCTGAGTTCGATCTTATTGTATGACATAGAAAGAGCTTGACATTTTTCTTTTAATTCTTTCCCTGAAAGGAACTTGAACCTGGGATTGCACTTATATTATTCTACGAGTTTGTAAAAGATTTATTGAGAAACGGTAATATTGTTCCAAGGCAAAAATCAGAGCTTTTATTGTGACCTTGAAGTAGGTGGGTAGAATTTACTCCACCCACAACCAGACGCAGTGAATGACCAAGATGTCCTATAGTGCCTCATCTTACCCTATGCACTCCACGGTGCCCTGCTGCAACTGCCCTCTTCGTTGAAACCGTTCTGGTGGTTTCTTCTGTAGAATCAGCCGAATCCAGTCTTCGTATGCATAGGAAGGCAGGCCCTAACTTGCCGAAGATTTAAGACCAGACGGCTACCCTCACTTGGTTTGACCGGCTAGTCGAAGCCGTTGCCCGGGGTGTGGCCGCTGTTGCATACAAATAAACACCTCCCGATGCCAGCCACTGCTGGTCAATGTGCCAACCGGGCCCGATTGCATCTCTCCCGTACAGTCACAAAACCCTCCCTAATTATCTAACATGAGAGCTTCAAGCTCAGACCCCACACACAAGCACAGACCCACCCTAATGTCGTATGAAAAGCCAGAGCCAGCCTCAGATTAGAAGCGGACAAAGGACCAAAAGATGCAGCTCACTCACTGGGCCGACCTGTGAAACTCGGTTGGTGAAGGACTCATGATCACAAGTTCCACGACCAGAACATCCCACGCTGACAACGAAGAACCCACGCCTTCCAGCCAGATCACCCATGCACAACTTGGTCTCCCATCAACTGGAACCGCTTTGGGAGAATGGAGCACATTTAGTTTGTCCAAAATGAGAGAACCAATTCGGTATGGTAGAACCTGTCGGCATAGCTCCTCCCTCAGACGTCAGCTCTCTCATAGCGTCAAAGTAGTGTTCCTTGAGACAACAGCGATGGCTATATGGTGAAAGTCGTTGACGTGTATGTGTGTAGTAATTCATATCGTTTGCTTCTTTACAGAACTACTTAGCAATCTAGGTGTTCCTGTTGAACTAGTTCCGTAACCAACCAGTAACTTGAGGCCCCACGATCGCTCGTTATTTTTCCACAGGTCAGCTTTGGCTCAGTTCACCTATGATCAAACTTTTTCCAGAAATGTTAGGTCTTTTTCTCTTTTTCAAGACTGTAAATTGTTTTTGGCTGCTATTTCTAACAAACCGACCAATCACTTGGAGGTCCCCCGCATGGAATCAATGTTTCTGATTTGGCATTGCGATATTTCATTGTCCTCAGATTTCTCTGTTAGATCTCATAAGTTTTCTCTCTTGCAGACATAACAGTGCGTAACAAGACAAATATTTAAACTTTCTAAACTTTTTTTTGTTAAGCTAGTTCAAAGGAGCTAATTTATCCTTTTCTTCTCTCGTCTTGCTCTTTTGTGCCTTGGCCGAATGGTGAGTTTTGGACAATTTTGGACAGGTCTCGCGCCATGTCTACATTCCAAATGTTCTCCCCACTTTCGCGGGGGACAAGAAAAATTGTGGACATAAAGGACAAATTAGTCACCAACGAGCAAGGAACGGGAAGACAAAAGCCGTCCCCGACCGGGGTAGGATTCACCCCATCCGACACTTCTGAGCACATCTTAGAATAGGATAGGGCATCCTTGCAAAAACCGGGCGGAAACTGACTTCCATTCAACACCAAGGAGTGTGTCCAGTATCGCAACTCAAACCGGCCAGGTCTCTTCCTGAAATATACTAGTGTCTAAATCTGGACATGTCTGACCTGTAAGGAGTCACTATTTGTACCACGGGGTGGATGTGACTTTTTATCCACCCCGAAAGTCTCTTAGGCTCGACGTGAAATTACTCCATGCCGGGTCTCATATCACTTTAAAAATTTAAATGGAGAAAAAAAAAAAATGGGGAAGGCAAATTCAGAATTAAATAATGAAAGGGAGAGAGGGATGGACACTCCACTCTCGACCCCTCCCTTAGTTCGCCACGCAGACAAGATAAAGGCATTGCCACGGAGAAGGCATGTGACACGCGCTGCAACATCCACACTGCTTCTTTTCTGATTTTGTCGAAGAAATTGGCCATGCGGATCTGGCGTCAGCAGACTAGTAACGAAAAGGAGTGGGCAGTCTGGGTTTGCTGCCGAAGCAACAAGGCTGGGGGCAGACAAGTAGCAACACGTCGTGTCCTATGGGGAACAGGGTTATTCCGTTGGGCGCTTACCATCGCCACAGTCGAGGTCAGCTGGTTCCAGTTGCGGCGAGAAGCCGGCTACATCGGGGCTCTCTCTCTCCTTGATGGCGAACGAGTACGGCTTGTTGAGGGAACTGGCCTGCACTAAGTCGGCATAATAGCGGGTACAGGCCGAACTCAACAACAGCTTCGACATTTGTATGGTTCGCACAAGCGGAGGCGCTGAGCTGCTCCAAAGCTGTGCACCCTTCATTTAATAAGAGTACAGGTTGATGAGAACCATGAATTCAGCCCCGTGTTGTTGTTTGGTTGTGAGACAGAGCAGAGGCATGCTAGACTACAACTATCACTGCTACTGTAGTCGTGCAAGGCGGCGAGCTGGCAGAAACGTTAGAACATAACGGCAGACGAAATACGGCTACGCATTTCGCCCCGCGTGCTGAGTTCAAATTCCGCCAAGGTCGACTTTGCCTTTCATCCTTTCGGGGTCGATAAATTAAGTACCAGTTACGCACTGGGGTCAATGTAATCGACTTAATCCGTTTGTCTGTCCTTGTTTGTCCCCTCTGTGTGTAGCCCCTTGTGGGCAGTAAAGAAATATATTGTAGCCGTGCAAAAACCCGGCAAGCTATTGACTGAATGAAACTACGATCAAAAAGCATATTCCAGTTATAACAAGTCCTCTCTGGCATTGCCTATCTAAGACTACATCATCTAATGTGTCCTTTTCTTTTCTAGACCGTATCTTCAACCTGCTGGAAAAAGGTCTAATCTGAAGTGTCACAACTTTATGCATGTTACCCCTATTTACATGCATAATAGATATTACAACGGTTCCATTACTGTCACCAACTAGCCGTATATAAATGCAAGTTTTAACCCTTGGTCATTCATGAACCAGGAAACCCACAATCAAAGGCGTTTCACTGAGATTATCCTGTCGTATGTCTTAAAGAAAATGACAATAGGATGTGATTTGAAGGAGATTTGACTGTTATTTCTAGCAGGAGCGTGACTATGTAATCCTTTTTGCCCCTTGTGGAGCATAGGGCCTCAACAGTTGTTTTCTGTTTTTTGCGGTCACTGGCGTGTTTCTTGGTTGCTTCCCATGTCAGGCCGGTGGTCCTGAGCTCGTCCAAAATGCTCCGCTTCCTTTTTCCCCTGCGGGTTCCAGTCAGGTGCTTGTCGTGTCACATTTGACGGTTCTTTCCACAGTGTGTGTCCGATCCATCTCCATGTACGGGCTCTTGGTTGGTCCTCCCCCCCCTCACACACACACACACAGGTCGGTGTTTGGCACTCTCTCGAACCACTTCAGATGAGATGGAGGATCTGCCGGAGACATTCATTCATCATGAAGGTCTGGATCTTCTTGTAGTTGCTGCAGGTGGCTCTCCATGTTTCAGAGCCATACAAAAGCACAGATTTTACGTTTGAACTAAATAGGCGGAATTTAGTTCGAGTTGAGATGGCAGAGGACTTCCATACCGGCTTAGTTATGCTTAATGCTTATCGAGGGTTTCTAAGTATGCCAGAGGTATTAAGTAAAATTGACTTAAAAACAGGACTGTTTTATTACTCTCATCACCTTAAATTGGTCTTAATGACACTAGTTTTGATTCTCAGATATCCACTTATTGCTAATTACGGCCAATTAATATACTTAGGTGGATCTGGTAGTAGTTATATTGGTTGGCATCCTTTCTGTCTCGGGAGACAATGGAGTTGCGCATAAAGTAGTCTAGTCCGGCTTTTATATTTCATGTCCTGATACATTTCCTGCTGTGGCTGTGTAGTCCTATCCTGGACAAACACTCCCTCTGGCAGGTGCCGCAAATGTAGCAAAGACTTTGCCTAGCTGGTTGTAGTGCCATAGTCTCTTGTTTACGTCTCTTCCTTTCTTTCCATTTCTCCTCTCTCTCTCTCTCTCTCTCTGTCACTCCTTTGTATTCCCTCTTTTATGGTACGTCGCCATTCTCCACGGTTGCCGGCAACTGCCTCACAACCGCTAATATTGATGTTGCAGGCCTTCATGTCCCTTTTGGTAGTAGTTAAGTCTTAGTATAACTGAAGTACATTACAGAAAATTAATCTGTAAAGTAACTCACTCACCCAAAGCTATTAAAGGGACTTAATCAAGGAAGCATATTATTAGAGCTGAAAAGGGAGGGGAAACTGGCAGAATCGTCAGAGCGTCTGTTCAGTTTCAACTTTGCCTATCGTCCCCCCAGGATTAAAGTACCAGTGAAGTATAGGGTCCTTCCCTCTCCTCAAATTTACTGGTCTTATTTCCAAATCAGAAACCACTACTACCGTCATTATTATGAAGGTGGGGAGATGGCAGAATCATTAGCGTGTTGGACGCAGTGCTTAGTAGTATTCCGCCTGTCGCTACATTACGAGTTCAAATTCCTCCGAAGTCGACTTTCATCGCCTTTCATCCTTTCGGGGTCGATAAGTACCAGTTGAACACTAGGGTCGATGTAATCGACTCATCCCCCCCTCCTCCAAATTTGCTGCCCTTGGGGCAAAAATTTGAAACCATTATTACGAAGTCTGCGAGGTGGCAGAACCATGAGCGCACCGGACAAAATGCTTATTTCTTACGAGTTCAAATGCTGCCGGGATCGACTCTTTGGTGTACCTCATTTTTAGGATTGATAAAAGTAGCAGTTGATCGCTGAGGTCCATGTAATCAACTTCCGGCCCATCTTCACATGTGTACACCTAGATTTTGTTTCCTTTCTCGCTTTCAGAAAGCGAGCAGTATTCCTGAAAATTGCTACAAGTACTTTTCGGATAGTGTAGAATCTGATTAAATCAGAATTTAGGGGTGGAAAAAAAGTGGCTCGACTCGTACACTTTCGTTCTAAAACACCTCACATTTTTACAAGATTTCGAGTTTCGTTTTGTAGACAGTGTACGTGTGCGTGCACCAACTTTTTTTTAAACATTCCAAATCAATTGTAATTTTCGCACCATATGTAAGGTATTTGCAGAAATTTTTAGGAAAATATTTTTTATGAAAGTCATGAAGAAACAGTCTACCCATATTAATTTATCCAAAACCTCTCTTCCCAGTAGAAAAAACTTTAAATTTCAATATAATAGATATCTACAAACTGAGAAGTATCTGTAGAAAATTCTAGTAAAGAAAAAAAAAAATCCGTTTTCCAGAAAATTAAGGAAGCCGTCGTGTAAGTGGGTAGGTTTTCCCTACTTCCTCCTCCACTCAAAATTGCTCTTGATTGCAGATTCAAGGTATTATTACGCAGTAGATTCTGGATAAAATATTTTACGGTTTCAGTTCAAATACTTCCATGGCCAACTTTTCACTCTACTGATTAGCTGGGGAAGGGGTGCATTCATTGAGGTTAATAATCGTCTGCTCCTCTTCCAACGAATTTCTGTTGAACATATGTTAAATTATTAGGACGTCGGGCAAAATACTTTTGCGGTATCTCTCGGCTCTACTTTATGCTCAGATTCTGTTGCGGTCAGCTTTGTAAAATCTAGTATTAAGGTCTGTTTAATCAATTATTACCCTCACCTTTGTACTAGTTTGAAAGTATGACAGCAGAATCAGACGGCAAGTTGGTAGAACCGTTATTACACCTCCATAAAATGCTTAATGGCATTTCTTTGGTTATTTCGGTTCTGGCTTGAAATTCCGCTGAATCCGGCTTTGCTTTCCATCCTTCCATCTCTACTGGTAACATTGTTTCGTCCTTTCCTACTTGTTCTTCCTGGGGGTCTTCCTCTTGTGGTTGTTCTCTTTTTGGTCTGTGGATGGCAGTCCACTCTAATGTTGCCTTTCAGACCACATTTAAAGCAACGAGGGATTCTGCCCTCCACCCTGACCCTCGCTATGTCGTCCATCGTTATAGTTTGTTATATTATTGAGGCCAATGTTATCAAATAACCTCGACTCTCCAAATTATTGGCCTTCTGCCTGTTGTAGAAATTACTTATGACGATAAATTGACAGAATCGTGAGAACGTCAGACAAAAGGACTTGCGGCACTTGTTCTCACACTCCACATACAGGTTTCAAATTCCGTCTCTTGCAAAACTTCAACCCCGCTTAAAAAGCAGTTCACCTTTTGATGTCTCTTTTACGTTCAGATAAGAATATAAAAAAATTTGTTTTCGAAGACGGTTAGCAATCATTTGAGAATCTTGGTACTCTATCTATCCGAGTTCGCTTTTCATGACAAGGAAGTTTTTCTTTTCTGTACTTCATTTCCTTCAGACAGTCCACTACATTGATTACAGATTTGAGGTATTGCAAACCCTTTCTAACTGTCAGCAAACTCGTTTTCGAGGAATTATTGTTGGACCAGCAGATCGAAAAACTTTTTAGACTCTTTCAAGTCTACTGGATCGATATCAGAAGTTAGATGGATTCCTTTAAGTGAGAAATCATTTTTTTAAAATCTTATTTTGCTTAGTTTTTAAAACCAGGCTTTATTTCGTACGAACAAGCTTGAGGGTGTTATGCGTCAAGAAATTTGGAGAAATTCTTCGAGGCTGACGACCAGTCCAGGTTCGATATATGCATGATAGAGAAAAAGTCAGTCATCCCTCTACTGAGTGTTCTGAGTTCTTGCTCGATGGTCACGTTGTCCTCATGAGATGCATGAGCATAGAATTCGATGACACAGCCCTGTGAGAAATCGGAGTTAACTTAGCGGTACATCAACTGAGCCTTTCTAACAAGAACCTTTTGCGGATATACCATTGGAAAGGCTTAGTTGATGTACCACTAACAAGAACCTTTTGCAGACATGTCCTCATGAAGTAGTCTCAGAAGTTTGAATTTCTGCCGGGAATCAATAGTTCGCTAGAGAAAACTACGCTGACTACTATCAAATGCCTTCGTCGTTTCTATGAAGCTTAGATACGGCGGTCGATGAGGTTTCCAACACTTTTGCTGTTGTTGAAAATATCAGACGTTCCACACGATGTTTTAAATTTTAAATCATTGATTTTGCGACTGGAATATGTTGGTCTCTGTGAAATGTAAATCGATTGTTAAAAATTCGAACTTGAACTTGTCCTGCCCCCCACCATAAATAAGCCTGCTTTGTCTTTTTCTTGTTGACGGTAACAATCGGAGAAGTTTTCTTCTTGGGTCTCGATCATGACAAGTCGATGAAATCCTTCTGGGAGAAGAATACACCTCTCGTTTATAGATATCAATTGGAATGCTGTTTATTTCGGTGGGTTTATTACTATTTAAACTTACAATCGCAAAGAAAACTATCATTTTTATAGTAGCTTGCTAACCAACCACATGATTCCGGGTTCAGTCCCACTGTGTGGCATCTTGGGCAAGTGTCTTCTGCTATAGCCCCGGGCCGACCAATGCCTTGTGAGTGGATCTGGTAGACGGAAACTGAAAGAAGCCTGTCGTATATATGTATATATATATATGTGTGTGTGTGTGTATATGTTTGTGTGTCTGTGTTTGTCCCCCTAGCATTGCTTGCCAACCGATGCTGGTGTGTTTACGTCCCCGTCACTTAGCGGTTCGGCAAAAGAGACCGATAGAATAAGTACTGGGCTTACAAAGAATAAGTCCCGGGGTCGATTTGCTCGACTAAAGGCGGTGCTCCAGCATGGCCGCAGTCAAATGACTGAAACAAGTAAAAGAGTAAAGAGTATAGTCGTGTGATGGAGACGTTCATTCTGCAACTTGTTTCGGCTACTGTCGTCCCACTGCAGCGTAGCAATATTAAAAATAACAGGTTAACTAAAAGCTTCATAGTTCAACGTGGTAGATGTCGTGCGTGTGTAATTGATCGCGACAGACTGTGATCCTGTTCAACACCAATGCCTGCGCCCCCGCGGCTTCTTTTCAGTAGAGTTTGCTAAGTAACGAGCATTCAAAATTCTTCTGCTTCCTGAGATAAGGTCTTCCAATAGGTTTCAAAGGGCGT
The DNA here is from genome assembly GCF_006345805.1 of Octopus sinensis. Lineage (NCBI taxonomy): Eukaryota > Metazoa > Mollusca > Cephalopoda > Octopoda > Octopodidae > Octopus > Octopus sinensis. Next base: position 46,125,747 of record NC_043014.1, on the reverse strand, counting down.
AGAAAGGGACCACAATCTCCCTATTACTTATTTGGTTTAGGAACTGTAATTTCAAACATTTTAACAGCTGAACAATTTTTTGTGTGTGTGAGAAAAGTACTATTAATATTTAAGCATTTATTACCCATAAGGATATTCTTATTAATGTTAGCTATATTATTACGGTTTTTGTTCCTGTTACGTTCTGGGTTCAAATCTCACTGAGATCAACTTTATTTTATCGACGCCAAAAGAATGAAAAGCAAAGTACCAGTTCATCACTGGGGTCCATGTCGGCGTCTTTCTCCTCTACTTAAAACTGATGCCTTTGAGCCGAGATTTAAAAGAATTATTTTTACGGCATATCTGTTAGATCGTCTTGGAGTATTTACATCGATCCATTGCATTTCTTTGTTCAAATCCTGAAGTTAGTTTGTCTTTCATCCTTCCGGTGTTGATAAAATCCGGTATAAGGTTCGATTTAGTCAACTACTTCCCTTACATTTCAGGTTTTCAGGTGAGCTGGTAGTCGTTACTGCGCCGGAAAAAATGCTTTGCGGTATTTGTTTCCGGCGAGCTGGTAGAAACGTTAGTATGCCGGGCGAAATGCTTAGTGGTATTTCGTCTGCCGCTACGTTCTGAGTTCAAATTCCGCCGAGGTCGACTTTGCCTTTCATCCTTTTGGGGGTCGATAAATTAAGTACCAGTTACGTACTAGGGTCAATCTAATCGACTTAATCCGTTTGTCTGTCCTTGTTTGTCCTCTCTGTGTTTAGCCCCTTGTGGGTCGTAAAGAAATAGGTATTTGTTTCCAGTTCTTTCCGTTCTGGTATCAAATTCTGCTGAATTCAAGTTTGCAATTCATCATTCTACTATCGAGAAAATAAAGTATCAATCAGTTTTAGGGGCCAGTGTTATGAAATAACCATAGCTTCTCGAATTGCTGACCATATGCCTGTTGTAGAAATCATGTTATGTATTAGCAGAATGGTGAGAGTGTCTGAAAAAAAAGGACTTGTCCTTGTTTCTCCTCATGTTCAGGTTTCAAATCGCGTTGACATCAGCTCTGTTTCATTTCTCCGGGGTCGATATAATTGATTATTCCCTCTTTCAAAATTGTTAGCCTTATGCTAACGTTAGAAACCATTACAGCAGAATTAAAACGTTGGACAAGCTGCTTTGCAGTAGAGCATTTTCAATACAAATATCACATAGACGACACTTTATTTCATTCTTCTGGAATCTAAGAAATAACATGAACATCGAAATAAATATCAATGGAAATAGTAGTTGTGGTACCTGTGCCGGTGGCACATAAAAAGCACCATCCGAACGTGGCCGATGCCAAAAGCACCATCCGAACGTGGCCGTTGCCAGCACCGCCTCAACTGGCTTCCGTGCCGGTGACACATAAAAAGCACCATCCAAACGTGGCCGATGCCAAAAGCACCATCCGAACGTGGCCGTTGCCAGCGCCGCCTCGACTGGCTTCTGTGCCGGTGACACATAAAAAGCACCATCCAAACGTGGCCGATGCCAAAAGCACCATCCGAACGTGGCCGTTGCCAGCGCCGCCTCGACTGGCTTCTGTGCCGGTGACACATAAAAACCACCATCCGAACGTGGCCGATGCCAAAAGCACCATCCAAATGTGGCCGTTGCCAGCGCCGCCTTGACTGGCTTCTGTGCCGGTGACACATAAAAAGCACCATCCGAACGTGGCCGATGCCAGCTCCGCCTTGGCTGGCTTCCGTGCCGGTGGCACGTTAAAAGCACCACTCTTCCTTCCTCCATTTCACTATTTTGTTAACCAGTTCCTCATCCACATCCCCAAACACACATGCAAAGCAACTTTCAGTGGGAGGGGAAGTTTGTGGGTTCCTGTGTATCAATGCCTTTTGTGTGTGTGTGTGTGTGTGTGTGTGTGTGTGTTGAAGGTGGGTGGGAAGGTTTGGTGTCTGTAGGGTGTGGGTGGTTATAGTGTGGGGTTCTGTGTGCATTGCACTTTCTCCTTTTCCTTGTGGTCTCCTATTCTTTTCCTGTCTTTTCTTCCACCTCTACTGGTAACATTGTTTCGTCCTTTCCGACTTGTTCTTCCTGGGGTCTTTCTCTTGTGGTTGTTCTCTTTTTGGTCTGTGGATGGCAGTCCACTCTAATGTTGCCTTTCAGACCACATTTAAAGCAACGAGGGATTCTGCCCTCCACCCTGACCCTCACTATGTCGTCCATCGTTATAGTTTGTTATATTCTCTATAGGGTCGACCCCTCAATTATATTCAGGGTCTTACCTTTCCAGTGTACACTTTTCATTTTTGTGGCCCGGAGAAACCGCAATCTTGTGACCATCATGCATATTTAGTAATGCTACGTATTGCATTATCGACTGTACTCTTAAGGCGGTGAGCTGACTGAATTGTTAGTACACCGGAAAAAATGCTTAGCGGCGTTTCGTCCGTCTTTACGTTCGGAGTTCAGATCCTCTAGTTGGAATGTAAAATTGGAAGAAATACCGCTAACAATTTCATCCGGCATGCTGAGCTCAAATAAAGTTGATATCAACCTTAGGATCTTTTCGGTTTGAACGGCAGTTTTTTCTAGCGGTGTCATATGAAATTGTCACCCATAATTATGACCCTAGAATCGATCTATTGCATTTCAATCTGTTTTAGGGGTGGGGGGGGGAAGGGTATCTTTTTTTTCTTCACAAATGTAAATAAACCCAATCTGTTTCTTAAACGAGGGACATATTCATACGGCACAGAATGTTTTTTTTTACCTCAATAGACATCAGTGATTGGTTGAAATTGCAGAAATTGAAGAAAAAAAAAAACATCAAATATCTTACAAACCATAGAATTTTCGTAATAAAGCCAAGAGAAAAAGATGTTTTATAAACGCATTCTACCAGTATACGAAGTTTGAGTGTTTAGTTACCTAGAAATTATGTTAAAAACTGCCGTTCAAACCGAAAGGATCCCAGCCTTATTAATCTCAAAAGGATGAAAGGTAAACTATTGGTGAGGTATTGGATAGATGTAATCAACAAACCGTCTTTCTCAAAAATTACTGGCCTCCTGTTGAAATTTGAAACGATTAAGATAGCTATTTCCAAGAGGCCGAGTCGCCTCATAGATGTTGATTAACGTAAATGAAAAATAAAATTGCTTTTTAAAATTTTATTATTTACAGTATATTTTTTTAATGTAGTTTTATATCTTTATATATAAAAGTGAAGTTGTGTGAGTGTCTGTCTCCTACGATTTATATTCCTAACTACTCCCACATTTTGCGGTGCAGTTTAACCAAAACCGGGTATCTTATGGTTGTGATTCATATCGAGCCCTTCTGGGTATTAGCGCGCGTCTACGATGAGTAGTCTACGATTTTAAAAATAATTTACCATCATTTTTTTCCATTTTAATGCATTTTTTCGCTATTGTATAAGGGAAGTAACTCTCTAAAAATGTCTACGATGAGTCAACGATTTAAAAAAAATTTTACCATCATTTTTTTTTCCATTTTTTATGCATTTTTTTGCTATTTCTTGGCTATAACTCTCTAAAAATGCTTTATAGTTATTTCCCTTACAAACCCGAGCAACGCCGGGCGATACTGCTAGTTTTACATAAATATCTGAACAATGCAAACTGCTGAAAACATCTGATAAAACGACGTAACTTTGCGTTTCAATTTTCAGGCCTAATTTTGTATGATACTTAAGCAATCACAGTCTAACAATAGTTACTTCCCTTGTCATAGCAGATAACTTCAAATTTGCGATGTTTGCGACTTTAGTCCATTGTATCTTTTTTTGTTTTTCTTCCTTTTTATTTTTCTAATAAAATTTGTCTGTCCTGAAGTCATTGCCGACACCTACAAAATATCAGTGGTGCCAATGGCTTCAGTTCATTTTGTATTCTATGTGTATTTTTAAAAATAAAATATTTGTCCTTCACAGTATCGTATTAGTATTTAATTTCGTGGATCTTTTCGGTTTGAACGGCAGTTTTTTTTTTTTTTTTTTTTTTTTTTTTTTAGCGGTGTCATATGAAATTGTCACCCATAATTATGACCCTAGCATCGATCTATTGCATTTCAATCCGTTTTAGGGTTGGCTAGAGGTGGGGGAAGGGTATCTTTTTTCGTCACAAATGTAAATAAACCCAAACTGTTTCTTAACCGAGGGACATATTCATACAGCACAGAATGTTTTCACCTCAATAGACGTCAGTGATTGGTTAAAATTTCAAATTGTTTTTTTTTTTTGTTCAAATATCTTACAAACTGTAGAATTTTCTCAATAAAGCCAAGAGAAAAAAGATGTTTTATAAACACATTCTACCAGTATTCGAAATTTAAGAGTGTTTAGTTACGTGGAAATTATTTTTTAAAAACTGCCGTTCAAACCAAAAAGATCCAATTTCGTTCATTTTCGCGACCATATCTTGACTGTGTTAATTAAAATATTATATAGGCGCAGGAGTGGCTGTGTGGTAAGTAGCTTGCTTACCAACCACATGGTTCCGGATTCAGTCCCACTGCGTGGCACCTTGGGAAAGTGTCTTCTCCTATAGCCTCGGGCCGACCAAAGCCTTGTGAGTGGATTTAGTAGAGAGAAACTGAAAGAAGCCTGTCGTATATATGTGTGTATCTGTCTTTGTCCCCCTAACATCGCTTGACGACTGACGCTGGTGTGTTTACATCCCCGTAATTTAGCGGTTCGGCAAAAAGAGACCGATAGAATAAGTACTACGCTTACAAAGAATAAGTCCTGGAGTCGATTTCCTTGACTAAAGGCGGTGCCATCTTACAAACTATAGAATTTTCTCAATAAAGCCAAGAGAAAAAGATGTTTTAAACTTCGTATACTGGTAGAATGTGTTTATAAAATTTTTTAGTTACCTAGAAATTATGTTAAAAACTGCCGTTCAAACCGAAAAGATCCAGATCCAAAAATGATACTCAATAAAGAAAACACTTAGTAACGCTCAAATGCTTTTGACTTATACCCCTATGTCTACGGGCTAAAGAGTGGCTATTAGATAAATCCGAGTGGACAGATATGGCGATAATCATGCAAGCAAACAGATAAAACAGCTTCGAGAGAAAACAACGAATTAGAATATTCAGACGATGAATATTCATGTATCTTTGGAAGCACTCCGTCGATTACGACGACAACAGCCTGCTCATGAAATTAACGTGTAAGTGGCTGAGCACTCCACAGACACGTGTACCCTTAACGTAGTTCTCAGGGATATTCAGCGTGACACAGAGAGTGACAAGGCCGACCCTTTGAAATACAG
>NC_043014.1:46112962-46115462 GCF_006345805.1 Octopus sinensis | reverse complement strand
GCCGAGGCGCAAACCAGTGGACTTGTCCTTGTTAACTTTTGCCCCAGCCACCGCTTCGTATCTTCGGAGAGCACCTTCTACACGAGTTAGTTGTGCTTCGTTGGACACGTGAAGGTGACGTCATCCGCATACGCAGAAACAGACTTACCGCATCCGATTCATTAGGATTGCATCTCACCGTCTCCAACTCCGCAGCAATGGCTCAAGAGCCAAAACGTACAGGAGAGGGGACAAGGGACATCCTTGACGAACTGAACGCTTAATCGAAAACAGTTCCGTTAAGTAACCGTTTATCTGGACTGTGGACTTGATACCGCTGTACATAGCTGATATCCACCCGCGAAAGTCAGGACCTAGCCCAGCCGCTTCGAGAACCGTCGCCAGGTACTGATGATCTACCCTATCAAATGCTTTACTTTGGTCTAAATGGACCAATGCCCCTCCTTTGCCGGCTAATTGCCCAACCCTGTCTATAGTGTAGCGTAGAAGGTGAAGATTATCTTCGATCGACCTTCCTGGGATTGCACATGTCTGTGCCTTTCCGACAAGTTTTTCCATGACGACCTTCAACCTTTCTGCTAACACCTTGGCCAAAATCTTTAACTCTACATTAAGTAGAGTTATGGGCCTATAATTACTAATATTATCCCCCTTGCTCGGGTCTTTCTGGATCAGCGTCACAACTCCCCGGCTCACAGAACTGGGAATCTTCCCATTCTGTTGCCAGTTTGCGTAGACGCTTGCCAGTATGTCCCCGAACAAGTCCGGCATACAACAATAAAACTCATAGGGCAGACCATCCAGTCCCGGCGACTTTTCCCGGGCGCATTCAGCCAAAACCCCTCTTACCTCCGCGGGAGTAATCGGTCCTTCACAGCGTTCCGCTCTGCGTGGCGAGAGCCGATGCCCACCAGCTAGGAAGTTCTGTAAGTCCTCCCCTCGCTCGAGTGGATCGCCCTCCCCAAACAACCGAGCGAAATGCTGTTGAAAGACCTTCTGTATCTCCTCCTGTCCATAGATTTTGCGTCCATGTTCGTCAGTTAAAGACTTAATAGAGGACTTTTTGCCCTTCTGACTCTCCACACGACGTGCCCATCCGGCAACATTAATACCTTCTCGTTTCATTGCACGTAGCTTAGCTCTGACTCTACATCCTTCATGCTTGGCATTGAGGTGACGGTACAAGATCGTTCTCTCTGCTAACACTCTAGATGCACAGCCAGATCCCATGCCTCGTCTAAGTCTTAACTAAATCGCCCTCTATTCTAGTCCTATCTAAACTTAGCTGGTTGCTAAATCTAATGGACTCGAAACGGATGGCTCTTTTGAGGGCGATCCACCATCTATTATTAATGATGGTTCCACATAATGCCCTCTGGACTAATTCCATAATCCGGTTACGGAAAGCTTCACAAGCCAAAATAGACTTGTTCATTTTCCAGTATCCGGGTCCCTGTCTATGGCATTTATCTACATGTACCTCACACGTCACTAATTTGTGATCCGTGTAAGGCACAATACAAAATTGTGGACAGCTAATGCTATTCCTATCTCGTTCTTTAACAAATACCCTATCTATATACGATCTGCGTGAGCCGTCATTGTTACTCCACGTCCACTGTGGAATGCTCGGCTCATCCATTCGAAACCGATCTACTAGATTAAGGCTCGTCAGTAGACCCTTGAGGCAAGGATTCCCCCTTCTATCAGACGAGCCCACACTATCTATCCGCGCATCGATGATAGTGTTGAAATCCCCTACCAATACTACCGTTTTAGACGTCACTAGAAAGTGCTCCAAGTTCCGATAAAAACCAGTCTGCCTACCCTCATTAGGAGCATAAACAGCTACCAACCTGAAGGACTGCTTACTCACGTGAGTTACATCGAGGACAACCAGCCTACCTTCTGGGTCCATAAAGACAGTACTTACCTGTAAGTCCAAGTTCTTCTTGATAAGGACTGCCACGCCTGCACTTCCTCCTCGGCTAGGAGAAATAAATTTCTCGTAACCATTGAGAAGATGCGAGAACGCTTGGGTTCCTCTCATCTTGGACTCGGTGACAATGGCTACATCTATTCTGTGTGTCCTGAGGTCGTCCAGCAAGCAAGCCTGTTTCCATTTCGACCCCATTCCACGCCATTTATACAGCCCAACTTAATCATCGATGAATGAAGAAAGTTTTTTACTTACGGTTGTGAGAGGGAGCATGGCAGCTTTTGTCTGCCTGCCTCCCCCACACTCTCCGTTGTTGCTGGGCATTTAACCGGCGTTGCCACCGGGCTCTGGGATGGAGTGGCTGCCGGGCTAATATTCAATTTTCCAGCTATCACCTCTTGTGTGACATCTTTAATCAGGTTGTCCCTCACGTGTAGTTGGAAGAGTCTCTCCTTCCATTCCTCCTCTCCAACCTTCGCATACCTCCAATCCGGGTTTTTTTCCGATGATTTGAAACATTTTATGTTTGGTTTCGCCTTTATGTACCAAACTACTCTCTCG
>NC_043014.1:46087962-46107962 GCF_006345805.1 Octopus sinensis | reverse complement strand
ATGTAGTTGTATATGTATGTGTATGCGTGTGTGTGAGGAATGACACACACACTCACGCACGCACACATGTACATCAATGCTTTCGGAGTGATATGTTAAAATATTGAGTTTTCTCGAATTTTGTCTTAATTGGTGGTAAAATTGAAAGAATTTTTTATGGCATCACCCACTGAAGTACTCTGAAAAATCTTAGGTAAACTCTAATTGAAGAAATTGTGTGAGGAGTAAATGGTTATGTATTTATTTGTTTCTGTTTGCTGTGTTTCTTTATTTTTTGAGTAGTGGTTTAAATACTTTCAGTTTAGTCTTCCTCAAATCACTCTGTCGCTATTTACTTTCATTTTATTCGTTGCACACTGTGTGTGTGCGTTTGCGTGTGCTGTAAACCAGACTAAGAAGCATTTGACATACACCCAGAATGTGAGTTTTCTGTAAATTTTGCTTAATTGGAGTTTAAATTTTAAAAACTGGACCTGGCATGACCCGATGCATTCTACTCTTAAAAATGCTAGGTAAATTGTAATTGAAGAAATCCTATATTGTAGATTTGTATAACTCCCAAAGGGAGGCAGATAAATCTGCCTTTTATAATAAGATATATATATATATATATATATATATATATCTATATATATATATATATATTATATATATATATATATATATAATATATATATATACTGCTTCTGTTTGAAATGTTTTTTTTTTTATTTTGTTACTTCTATAAAACATGAAAGTACATGTAATATTGTAAAATGCAACATTGAAAAATTACAAAAATACTATATATATATATATATATATATATATATATTGTTCAGGATTTGTAAGGCTGTTTATAGATAAATGCATTAGCCAATTAAATTTCAGCATAGTACGACTTCCACATTTTACTTTTGTATTTTTGTAATTTTTCAATGTTGCATTTTACAATATTACAAGTACTTTCATGTTTTATAGAAGTAACAAAATATTTTTTTTAAAAAACCACATTTCAAACAGAAGCAGTATGTTTTATTGTTATTAACGAGAATGCTTTTATTCGAAAAGTCGTGTATTTTACTTTTGTCATTTCAGCAAAACAAGGTAGGACTTGTAAAATTGCCATACGTAATATTATTAAATTGTAAAGCTATAAAAATAAAATGTGGAAATCAAACTATGTTGGAGTTTCATCGAGTAACATACGAGGGCGTACTGAAAACTTCCTGGCTTTGGGTAAAAGAACATATAAATAAAAGAGTTATTATGATTTTATTTAACATATTTACCTCTCAGAGTTACACACTTGAGGCAGTGATCCTTCAGTTTTACTAAGTCCTGTAAAAGGACTCGGAAGGTTGGGCCTCCAACCAGGCCTTTCGCTACACCTTTAAAGGAGCTTTTCAACATCCCTCGTGTATGTATGTATGTATGTATGTATGTATGTATGTATGTATGTATGTATGTATGTATGTAAGTATGTGTGAATGTATGTATATATATATATATAAATATATTCACACATAGGCGCAGGAGTGGCTGTGTGGTAAGTAGCTTGCTTACCAACCACATGGTTTCGGGTTCAGTCCCACTGCGTGGCATCTTGGGCAAGTGTCTTCTGCTATAGCCCCGGGCCGACCAATGCCTTGTGAGTGGATTTGGTAGACGGAAACTGAAAGAAACCCGTCGTATATATGTATATATATATGTATGTGTGTTTGTTTGTGTGTCTGTGTTTGTCCGCCTAGCATTGCTTGACAACCGATGCTGGTGTGTTTATGTCCCCGTTACTTAGCGGTTCGGCAAAATAGACCGATAGAATAAGTACTAGGCTTACAAAAAGAATAAGTCCCGGGGTCGAGTTGCTCGATTAAAGGCGGTGAAACAAGTAAAAGAGTAAAGAGTGTATATATTATGTATGAATATATATATATATAGGGAGAATGTATATATATATATATAAGCATAAGATGGCCAGTATGAGAATAAAAACCTACAAAGGTAATAATTATTATTAAAATTATAATTTAAAGCATCTAAGAGATACCACCGCGTTGGAAATAACAGCTAAAACCACATTAAATGTTCATACAGCACCAGGAGAGAAGTCAAAAGACAAAATAAACTAGCAAAAATTTACTGGATAATTCCAGATCCCGGATTTATATACATACATACATACATACATACATACATACATACATACATATAAGTTCAGCAAAAATTTAGATTCAAATGAATATGGTACTTAATTTAGATGCACCAGAATTTTGTATGGTGTTATCCATAAAAATCCGCGGGGCGATTATAATCAAAATAAGCAACAAGAATGACTCCGGCAATTTGGTACGATCGTTTCGTACTACATCATTTTATTGAATGTTGTAAGTATTACAACATATTTAAGATGTTGAGTACTCATCAGCCAATTATAGAGGTTTTCCATTAATACCAAAAAATGATGTAGTACGAAACGATCGTACCAAATGCTGGAGTCATTCTTGTTGTTTATTTTGATATATATATATATTATATATAATATATATAATATATATATATATATATAATATATATATATATATAATATATATATTAATATACCGGAGTAAACAATAAATGTGAAACAAGGTGGAAAAAAGAGTACTCAAATACCAGTGGTAGAGTAATATGCTTTATTTTCTGCTGCTTAAAATAAAGTATATATATATATAGGTTATCAGTGACTTTAAAGTTTAACCTGTCTCTCATCTCTCTATGTGCGACGTAGGTGAAACTTCGGAGTTACTATCGACCTGTATTTTTTCTCTTTTTTATTTGTAAATAATAAAGTCTTATACGTTGACATGTAATGCATTGAGGTGAATGTAAACAAGTTTTGAAGAGCGTTGTTGAGTAACAAAAATATAAACAAAGAGAGAAAAAGGAAAGAGAAAGGATAGAAAAGGAAATAATATGATTGCGGCTGCGGCGGTGGTCGTGTTGGTGGTCGTGTTGGTGGTGGTGGTCGTCGTCGTCTTCGTTGTGGTGGTGGTTGTGATATGGAAAGACATTGATAGAACAAGGAAAACAGTGACCGTTGCTTAAATAAAGATATAATAATAATAATAATAATATAATAATAGTAGTAGTAGTAGTAGTAGTAGTAGTAGTAGTAGTAGTAGTAGTAGTAGTAATAACGTTAATCCAATAAAATAAATAAGAAGAACAAAGTTAACAGGCATACAAGGCTTATTTTATTGTATTTATTTAGGCAATTATCAAAATGTTTCCACTGCACGAAAGTATGTATATATATATATATATATATATTGCTAACCAACCACATGGTTCCGGGTTCAGTCCCACTGCGTGGCATCTTGGGCAAGTGTCTTCTACTATAGCCCCGGGCCGACCAATGCCTTGTGAGTGGATTTGGTAGACGGAAACTGAAAGAAGCCTGTCATATATATATATATATATATATATGTGTGTGTGTGTGTGTGTTTGCGTGTGTGTGTTTGTCCCCCTAGCATTGCTTAACAACCGATGCTGGTGTGTTTACGTCGCCGTCACTTAGCGGTTCGGCAAAAGAGACCGATAGAATAAGTACTGGGCTTACAAAAGAATAAGTCCCGGGGTCGAGTTGCTCGATTGAAGGCGGTGCTCCAGCATGGCCGCAGTCAAATGACTGAAACAAGTAAAAGTGTAAAAAGAGTATATATATATATATATATACATATATATATATATATATATATATATATATATATATATAATTTCAGCATAACAATTTAGATTCAAATGAATATGGTACTTAACTTAGATGCACCAGAATTTTTGGAATTTTTCTTGCAACAGTTAGATGCGATCTTTATCGTGGCCTGACTGGCATCTTTCTTCATGTTTCCTGAAATTAATATCCACAACTTTATGAGTATATTTACCTTCTCTGGGATGTCACTAATTAATTTGAGAACTTTACATTGTTGAAAAGCATATATGGTTTGCTTGGAATCTTGCTTCAAGTTCCTGGAACTCACATCTACAACTTTATCGGTATATTTACACTCTCTAAGATGTTACTAATTGATTTGAGAACTTTACATTATTGGAAAACCTATATGAAATTAGCTGAAAATTACTTGACATATTATATTTGCTGTAATATTTGCAGCTTTAATAAATTGTTATAGTATGAAACAATTGTACTAAATTGTGTGTGTTCAAACCGGCCAAAATTAATTCCCCTTTATTTGTTCAAACCGGCCAAATCCGGCCGTATCCGACCGCTCTACGAAATCGCTAAAAAAAAAAAACAAATCACGTTATTAAATTCTCGTAGCTTTGAGATAATTCGAGATGAAGCCTTTCCCGCCTTTATTCAAGTATAAATACTGTGAAATTGTTTCGACCACATGTTTGAAGAGAAGTGTATACGTTTGTTGTGAAAGAAATGGCGTCAGCAAGTAGCGATTCCGACTTTGAAGGTTCTACCATTGATGATATTGAAGATATCAACGAAAACAAAAGTATTTTGACTTCGGATGAATCTGATATTGATATCAGTGATTACTCGTCGGACGAAGAAGATTTCGATAACGAAAGTGACGAAAATGAAAGTGATGAAGACGGATATTGTAAACAAGGCAACATGGTCGAAAATTACGACACCAGTCACAATTTCTGATTTTACAGAAAACCCTGGTCCACAACATAATTTACCTCCTGATGCTCAACCACTGGACTATCTGTTTTTATTTTTGCCTGAAAGTTGTTTTGAAAATGTTGCGGAGGAAACGAACAAGTATGCGCAACATTTAATTTCTGTTCGAGGAAGAAACGATCCACCATGGCAGCCAACTAATACTGCGGAAATGAGAGCGTTTTTCACAATTAACTGTTTGGAGTTAAACAGCTTCCTCGACTGTGAAACTATTGGAGTCCCGATGTAAGGTATGGCGACCCATATATTTCGAACATCATGTCGAAGACGAGGTATTCGAAAATATCTCAGTATTTGCATTTAAATGATTCTGCCAATGCCCCCAACAAAAACGACCCAAACTACGATCCCCTGCACAAAGTACGTCCCGTGATAGATTTACTTGTAAATAATTATAAAACTGTTTATTTACCTGGGAAAAATCTCAGTGTAGATGAAGCCATGATAGGCTATAAGGGCAGAGTACATTTTCGGCAGTACATGCCTGCCAAACCTACTAAATGGTGGATCAAGGTATGGGAAGTTTGTGAATCGGAGACGGGATACTGTGTAAACTTCGATGCTTACACAGGTAAGAAGTATAATGGGAAAAGACCGCATGGATTAGGACATGATGTTGTATGGTCCCTTACACAACCTTTTCACCATCAGCACCGACACCTCTATTTCGACCGTTTTTTTCTTCAGTGGCTTTGGCTGAAAATCTTGCCCGTGTAAGCACTTACATGTGCAGCACTGTTGCGGGAAACCGTAAAGGTTTACTCCGTGAAATAAAAACAAAATTAAAAAAAAAAGAGGGGACATTTTGCAAATGCAAAAAGAAAATTTATTAGTTACTGCATTTAAAGACAAAAGACAGATTTTATTTCTGTCTTCTAACGAACAACCTGGTGTTGGTGCTGAGGGGAAACCCCTTGTGAATATTTGTTACAACAAATATATGGGTGGGGTAGAAAAATCCCACCAATATCGGGCATATTACCCAGTTGGTCGACCTGGGAAGAAATGGTGGAGGTACATTTTGTAGTTTTTAGTTAATTTAACAATAGTAAATGCACACATTGTATATGTAAAAAGCCACAAAGTACCTCCGCCACCAAAAGACTACGACCACTTGAAATTTCGGGTTGACATCGCATCTCAGTTACGTGAGGGCTTTTCTTCTAGAAAGCACAGAACTGGGAGAAAAGCAAAATTAACTGAGGTGGATGTCATCAGAGAAAATATTGACTTTCATCAAGTCGAAAAAATAAGCGGACGAAAAAAAGTTTGCAGACTGTGCTCGCAGCAAAAAAGAAAAACTGCAAAAGGATACCAGGTCGAGACCTTATATATGTGTTCATTTTGCCAAGTGCTCTTGTGTAAAGGGTGCTTTGGACAATTTCAAGACAGAAATATGCCATAAATGTATAATTTTGCATATTCCTTTTCATTTTATAATATAACTAGCAGTGTCGCCCGGCGTTGCTCGGGTTTGTAAGGGAAATAACTATATAAGCATTTTTAGAGAGTTACTTCCCTTACATAACCCGAGCAAAAATCATTAAAAATGCGGAAAAATGATGGTAAATTTTGTTTTAAATCGTAGACTCATCGTAGACGCGTGCTAATACCCAGAAGGGCTCGATATGAATGACGACTATAAGATACCCGCTTTTGGTTAAACTGCACCGCAAAATGTGGGAGTAGTTAGGAATCTAAATCGGAGTAGACAGAGTCTCACACACAGAACTTGAATTTTATATATAAAGATATGTGAAAGTGAGAACTACATATTAATTTTCAGTATGTTACACACCTGTATTCACCTTTGTCTCACCTGTTAATGAGATTTTTTTTATTAGATGCATTCTGTTAGGTGAATGAATTCATTAAATTGTATAAGAGTGCATAGCCAATGGTATATTGACTAGTAAAAGAGTTTTGTACTTTCTTTTCAATGATGACATTTGAATGAAATATAGAAAAAGAGTAGAATCTTGTACCAATTACACCTGTATTTTAATTAATTCAAATTAATGTACCTCATCTTGAAAAATGTAAAATTGTTGGCCGTTGACATCTGGGATAATTTTAGCAGCAAACCAAACAGGTAAGATGTATTAAGAATATGAATTTTAGTGTTTATTCATAATGTTATTGTTTTTACACCTGTTTATTAAATTTACCTGTCCATCAAAATCAAATTTCGTCAGAAAGATCAGCTAAAATTACGTAATTATAATCCACTGGCATATAAGCACCCATTTACAAAGTTTCAAAGCTGTATGTAGAAAATTAACAAAGTTACAAGTAAATATTGTGGGTGAGGGTGCGTGGTTTAGTGGTTAGGGCATTCGGCTCAAGATCGTAAGGTTGTGAGTTCGATTCCCGGCGACGCGTTGTGTCCTTGAGCAAGACACTTTATTTCACGTTGCTCCAGTCCACTCAGCTGGCAAAAATGAGTTGTACCTGTATTTCAAAGGGCCGGCCTTGTCACACCCTGTGTCACGCTGAATATCCCCGAGAACTACGTTAAGGGTACGCGTGTCTGTGGAATGCTCAGCCACTTACACGTTAATTTCACGAGCAAGCTGTTCCGTTGATCGTATCAGCTGGGACTCTCGTCGCCGTAACCGACGGAATGCTTTTTTTTGAAAATATTGTGGACACCCCACTTGAACCTGAAAAATCAAAATTAATGTGAACAGATAAGTATTGCATTTGACAAATAATCTGAACACTAAAGGATATATATATAATTATATATATATATATTATATATATATATATATATATAATATATATATATTATATATATAATATATAAATATATATAGTGTGTGGTGAGGCAAATCGTTGCTAAACCCTTAATTACTTAGTATTACTTAAACTTTCCTCGAATGAGGCTTTTACATGCCGAAATCTACTTGGTGAAATTAATGATTATTCCAAATTAATTAATTTCACCCTATATTATTACTGATAACCATATTTCATCCCAGTAAATGACCACAACATCTTGTCTTGGCTACACGCTGGTGGGAAGGGGTTGGTGACACAAACTTTCATTCACACTTTGAATTTGGTGATACTGGTAACGGCTTTAGCTCGCTCTGATACTGAGTTGAGATGATGCCTTCTACTATCTCGAAATTTAATATACAATTATTCATAATTGTAGTGTCCTACGCTGATGAGAAAAGAAGTTGGGTAAGACATAATTATTTAATTCTTATGCTTTCCTAAAACTTAATTTCGAAACGTACGTCCGTAGGTGACTTAAAATTGTATGATAGATTGCCGTCATTTCTTCCTCTCTTGCCTGTCTGTGTTTGCCTTTCAAGTGATGTGGTTTTACTGAGATCTCCCTTTTAGTAGAAAGAATAGCTATAACTCTTTGACTGCTATTTCTAAATTTCGGTGTGTGGTGAGGCAAATCATTGCTAAACCCTTAATTACTTAGTATTACTATATATATATATATATACTAGCAGTATCGCCCGGCGTTGCTCGGGTTTGTAAGGGAAATAATTATATAAGCATTTTTAGAGATGTAAACTATAATAGCCATCTCAATATGGCTAACCACAAAGGGGGAGGGGTGTTACTGTAGCTTTTTACGTTCTGAGATTTAATAATAAATTTTAGAGAGTTACTTCCTTATATATGTCAAAAAAGGATTTAAAATGGGAAAAATTGATGGTAAATTTTTTTTAAATCGTAGACTCATTGTAGACGCGCGCTAATACCCAGACGGTCTCGATATGAATCACGACTATAAGATACCCGGTTTTGGTTAAACTGCACCGCAAAATGTGGGAGTAGTTAGGAATCTAATCGTAGGAGACAGACACACAACCTCACTTTTATATATAAAGATTTCCTCTATTTACATAATATGAGGTCTCTTTCTTTCTTTTGTTATCTTACTGTTTTTACCAATATACATATATATAATATTATATATAAATATATATATAGTTACAGAGATGTACTTGCATAGCAAGTGACTTGATCTGAGATCGTGTGCTGGAACGAAAACAGTTGCCGCGTTGAAGGTGTTTATAAGCCATTTAAGAAACACACAAAAACCGTTAGATTCACTTCAACATTTAAATTTAATTTGTCAAAATATTTTCCTCGCTTTGAGACCGCGACCTGTTAGCACGATATTTTTGTCAGTGAACAGGTCGCGGTCTCAAAGCGAGGAAAATATTTTGGCAAATTAAATTTAAATGTTGAAGTGAATCAAACGGTTTTTGTGTGTTTCTTAAATGGCTTACAAACACCTTCCACGCTGCAATATATATATACACACACATATATATATATGTATGTATGTATGTATGTGTATATGTGTCTGCATGTATGTGTGTGTGTGTGTGCGTGTCTGTGCTTGTGATTGTCCTCCACCACTGCTTGACAACGAATGTTGGTTTGTTTACATCCCTGTCACCTAGTGGTTTGACAAAGGAAACAGATAGAATAAGTACAATGCTTACAAAAATAAAACTGGAGTTGATTCATTAAGCTACAATTCTTCAAGGCATTTGCCCCCAGCATGGCCACAACCAATGGCTGGAAAAAGCAGAAGAATAAGAATACATTCTCTGCTTTGGTCTTATGTTCAAGGCATGAGAAAGCTTGAGTTTATATGAGAAGGCCTACAGACCTGGTAGAAACAGCAGCCAAATCTCCCTCAAATCACACCTTACTGTCTTATGTATGTATATATATATAGAGCCAATGAGGGGGACCTCTACATGGTAGCTAGACCTGGTAGAAATAGCAGCCAAATTTCCCCCCAATCACACCTTACTGTCTTATCTATGTATATATGTATGTATGAGCCTATGAGGGAGACCCCTACATGGCAGGTAGACATGGTAGAAATAGCAGCCAAATCTCCCTCAAATCAACACCTACTGTCTTATCTTTCTGCTACTTGGATATAGGTGTTATATTCGTCGTAAAAACTTTCCTGTCACACACTCACGCACACGCACACACCACACACACACACGCACCCTCACACACACACGCGCACACAGCACACACACAACACAACACTCACACACACGCACGTTAGCTTACAATTTTATTTATATATTTGCGTGTCTATGTGTTGAAAGAGGAAGTGGGGGCAGAGTGAAAGAATCACTCACTACAGTAAGTGAATTACTATCATTTTATTCGTTGCCCACTGTGTGTGTGCGTTTGCGTGTGGTGTAACCAGACTAAGAAAAGCATTTGACACACACAACACCACACCAGAATGTGAGTTTTCTGTAAATTTTGCTTGATTGGAGTTTAAATTTTAAAAACTGAACCTGGCATGACGCGATGCATTGTACTCTTAAAATTGCTAGATAAATTGTAATTGAAGAAATCCTATATTGTAGATTTGTATAACTCCCAAGGGAGGCAGATAAAATCTGCCTTTTATAATAAGAGATATATAATATATCTCTTATTATAAAAGGCAGATTTTATCTGCCTCCCTTTGGGAGTTATACAAATCTACAATATAGGATTTCTTCAATTACAATTTACCTAGCATTTTTGAGAGTACAATGCATCGCGTCATGCCAGGTCCAGTTTTTAAAATTTAAACTCCATTAGCAATTTACAGAAAACTCACATTCTGGTGTGTGTGTCAAATGCTTTTCTTAGTCTGGTTTACACCACACGCAAACGCACACCACACAGTGGGCAACGAATAAAATGAAAGTAAATAGCCACAGAGTGATTTGAGGAAGACTAAAGTGAAAGTATTCTGTCTATGACGCTGATAGATACATGAGTAAAATGTATGGGAAGCTAAGAGCTAAGAGTGAGTGAAAATGTTCTTGGAAGAGAGAATTATTAATAAAGTAAACATACACTCATACATACATACATACATACATACATACATACATACATACATACATACATACACAACCACACACACATACACACACACTACATACACACACATACATACACACATACATAACTACATACATATACATACATACATACATATACAATACATACATAACACACCCACATACACACACACACAGTATTGAAGCTTGAGAACAATCAGATACATTTGCAACACATCTGTTGAAAATATTATTGTTCACACCCATACATATACATATATACATACAGACAGACAGACAGATAGACACCACACACCACACACACACACACATGATCCAGCATGGCCACAACCTCAAGGCTGAAACATATAAAAGAATAACAGAATATAAATGTGTGCAAAGTACAAGAAATATTAATGCAGTCTATGGGGATTGGACAATAAGCGTAAGGCAGTGTCAATGGTGGTTCCAGAAATCCGAGCCATAAACTACAGCCTAGAAGACGAGCCTCATCCTGAAAGATCTGTAGAACTCGACAAGGACATCCTGAAAACCCTGGTGGAACAAAATATCATCGTAACTGTTGAGGAACTAGCAGAGAAGCTTGGATTTGGTCATTCAACCATTCATTGACACCTGTGTGCTATCGGAAAAGTCAGCAAATTGGGTCAATGGGTTCCTCACGAACTTTCCGAGTCTAATTGCATGCAGAGAGTGAATGTATGCTTTTCTTTGCTGTCATATCACCACTACTGCGCTATGTATATCTATATATATAAAACTGTAGTTTGTGGAGTGTCTGTCCCCTTCGATTTAGATTCCTAACTACTCCCACATTTTGCGGTACAGTTTAACCAAATTCGGGTATCTTATAGTCGTGATTCATATCGAGCCCGTCTGAATATTAGCGCGCGTCTACGATGAGTCTACGATTTTAAAATAATTTAACATCATTTTTTATTCCATTTTAATGCATAATTTTTCGTGTGTCGATGGCGGCGGAGTTGGCGTCCACGCTCACACTGCACCTGTGGGGAAGGGAGTGTAAGGAAATCAACGTCGTAATGCGTTGTCAAGGAGACCATGTGTTCTTTTAGAACAACGACTTCATGCTTGAAGACACCAAAAACAAAATGGCTAAGAAGCGTCTACATGAGTCTACGATTAAAAAAAAATTTACCATCGTTTTTTTCCATTTTAATGCATTTTTTCGCTATTATATAAGGGAAGTAACTCTCCTAAAAATGTCTACGATGAGTCAACGATTTAAAAAAAAATTTACCATCATATTTTTTCCATTTTAATGCATTTTTTTTGCTATTTTTGGCTATAACTCTCTAAAAATGCTTATATAGTTATTTCCCCTTACAAACCCGAGCAACGCCGGGCGATACTGCTAGTATATATATATATATATATATCTTTTACTCTTTACTCTTTTACTTGTTTCAGTCATTTGACTGCGGACATGCTGGAGCACCGCCTTTAATCGAGCAACTCGACCCCGGGACTTATTCTTTTGTAAGCCCAGTACTTATTTTATCGGTCTCTTTTGCCGAACCGCTAAGTAACGGGGACATAAACACACACCAGCATCGGTTGTCAAGCAATGCTAGGGGGACAAACACAACACACACACACCCATATATATATATATAATATATATATATATATATTATATATATATATACATATATACGAAGGGCTTCTTTCAGTTTCCGTCTACCAAATCCACTCACAAGGCTTTGGTCGGCCCGAGGCTATAGCAGAAGACACTTGCCCAAGATGCCACGCAGTGGGACTGAACCCGGAACCATGTGGTTGGTAAGCAAGCTACTTACCACACAGCCACTCCTGCGCCTATATATATATATATAATATAATATGAGAAAAGAATTTGAAATGCAGGAGTCATTTTAAAGTATTTATTTACTTAACCGGTTTCATTTATTTAAAAAGATTTTCAAAAGTAGAGAGCGAGGCTCTGTATATCCACTGTATATCCACTGGCAAAAATTAGTTTACGTAAATGTATTCAAATAAAGTTACAGAGTGGCATCTTGGGCGAGTGTCTTCTGCTATAGCCCCGGGCCGACCAATGTCTTGTGATTGGATTTGGTAGACGGAAACTGAAAGAAGCCTGTCGTATATATGTATATATATGTATGTGTGTGTGTGTGTTTGTGTTTGTCTCCCTAGCATTGCTTGACAACCGGTGCTGGTGTGTTTACGTCCCCGTAAATTAGCGGTTCGGCAAAAAGAGACCGATAGAATAAGTACTGGGCTTACAATGAATAAGTCCCAGGGTCGATTTGCTCGACTAAAGGCGGTGCTCCAGCATGGCCGCAGTCAAATGACTGAAACAAGTAAAAGTGAGTAAAAGAGAGTATTTGACAATGATAAGAAAAGGTTTGAAGCTTTGTGTGTCCTTTGCGATGAGTCAATAAATAATTTACATAAAAACATTCAGACCTGGTAATGATTTTTAAAAATAAATATATGTTGTTCCTTCGCGAGCCAAGCCTGGCTCATAAGGGCCGGTTTTCCCGGTTTCCTTAGCGTAAAGGTTCCCCACCTGGACGGGACGTCAGTCCGTCGCAGGTGAGCTGCAAGATGCAGGAGTGAGAGAAATTTGTGGCGAAAGAGTCAGCGGAAGTTTCGCCATTACCTTCTGCCGGAGCCGCGTGGAGCTTAGGTGCATCGCTCATAAACACACACACTGCGCGGTCTGAAATTCGAACCCGCGATCCTTCGACCGCCTGTCCGCTGCTCTAACCACTAGGCCATGTGCTTCCACTTTTGTAAATATAAGAAGATAAGAATTAGTCTACATGAATATATCCCGATCAAGTAGTAGTCTTTGACAAGAAGATAAAACTCAACACAATCTAAAAGTCACAAGAAACACTCACAGACACACGCATACACACACACACACACACACACACACACACACACACACAAGCACATACATGTATATACACACGCGCATGCACACACACGCGTGAATACACACACATATATACACATACACCCTAACAAACGCAACACACACACACTTATATACACACATACGCACACATGCACACCACCCGGCAAACGTAATACATACATGCACACACACGTACACATACAGCACCCTGACAAATATAACACAGACATACACACACATACTCGATACACACACTACCCTGATAAATATAACACACACACACATGCACAGGCCCACATATACACGCGTGCACACGTACACACACACACACACCCCGCCCTGACTACCACAACACACACATAAATACGCACATACACATGTATGCACACACACACAGGCACACATTCGTAGAAACACACGTACATTTAAGGCGGCGAGCTGGCAGAAACGTTAGCACGCCGGGCGAAATGCATAGCAGTATTTCGTCTGCCGTTACGTTCCGAGTTCAAATTCCGCCGAGGTCGACTTTACCTTTCATCCTTTCGGGGTCGATAAATTAAGTACCAGTTACGCACTGGGGTCGATGTAATCGACTTAATACCTATGTCTGTCCTTGTTTGTCCCTTCTATGTGTAGCCCCTTGTGGGTAATAAAGAAATAGGTATTTCGTCTGCCGTTACGTTCCGAGTTCAAATTCCGCCGAGGTCGACTTTACCTTTCATCCTTTCAGGGTCGATTAAATAAGTACCAGTTACGCACTGTGGTCGATATAATCGACTTAATCCGTTTGTCTGTCCTTGTTTGTCCTCTCTGTGTTTAGCCCCTTGTGGGTAGTAAAGAAATAGTAAACACACGTACACATTGGAGTGGCTGTGTGGAAAGTAGCTTGCTAACCAACAACATGGTTCTGGGTTCAGTCCCACTGCGTGGCATCTTGAGCAACTGTCTTCTGCTATAGCCCCGGGCCGACCAATGCCTTGTGAGTGGATTTGGTAGACGGAAACTGAAAGAAGCCTGTCGTTTATATGTATGTGTTTGTGTGTCTGTGTTTGTCTCCCTAGCATTGCTTGACAACCGATGCGATTCGGCAAAAGAGACCGATAGAACAAGTACTGGGCTTACAAAAAGAATAAGTCCCGGGGTCGATTTGCTCGACTAAAGGCGGTGTTCCAGCATGGCCGCAGTCAAAATGACTGAAACAAGTAAAAGAGAAAGAGAGAGATACACACAAACGGAACACCCTCATACATTCATATATGTTCACACACGTACACACACACACACACACACACACACACACACACACACACACACACACACACACGCAAACCACATTTCCCAGAAAACACACACACACACACGCAGACATACACACATACACTTACACGCAAATACACACCGTTCTTTACTTATGAGTCATACATATAAACCCCAAAACCTTTCAACAGTCAAAAACGTTGACCAAATTAAACGCACTCAAAACCTTTTTATCTATCGTCAACTACTTTTTGACCACGTGACTACCATCCTATTTCATTACTACCCACAAGGGGCTAAACACAGAGAGGACAAACAAGGACAGACAAACGGATTAAGTCGATTATATCGACCCCAGTGCGTAACTGGTACTTAATTTATCGACCCAGAAAGGATGAAAGGCTAAGTCGACCTCGGCGGAACTTGAACTCGGAACGTAACGGCAGACGAAATACCTATTTCTATTTCTTTATTACCCACAAGGGGCTAAACACAGAGGGGACAAACAAGGACAGACATAGGTATTAAGTCGATTACATCGACCCCAGTGCATTACTGGTACTTAATTTATCGACCCCGAAAGGATGAAAGGCAAAGTCGACCTCGGCGGGATTTGAACTCAGAACGTAACGCCAGACGAAATACCGCTAAGCATTTCGTCCGGCGTGCTAAAGTTTCTGCCAGCTCGCCGCCTACCATCCGCCACCCGAACTGTTTTTACATCTGAAAACGAATACTCGATGACATTGGTATTTAAAGGGTATATACCCTTTTACTTTTTTACTCTTTTACTTGTTTCAGTCATTTTGACTGCGGCCATGCTGGAGCACCGCCTTTAGTTGAACAAATCGACCCCAGGACTTATTCTTTGTAAGCCTAGTACTTATTCTAACCGTCTCCCTTTTGCCGAACCGCTAAGTTACGGGGGACATAAGCACACCAGCATCTGTTGTCAAGCGATGTTGGGGACACACACACACACACACAAATACACATACATACATACTTGTATGTATGTGTATATAATATATATATATATATATATATATATATATATGTGTGTGTGTGTGTGTGTGTGTTATATATATCTATATATATATATAAAACTGAGAATGTCTGTCTGTCTGTGTGTTTCCCTAAAACTTGAGAACTACACAACGAATTTCATTCAAATTTTACACATGCCTTACTTAAGGTCCGAGGAGTGTCATCGGCAAAAAAATGTTAACTTTTTCCCTAGGGTGACCCCACAGCAATATCATATCTTCTCCACTATTTCAGTATTACGTGTTAAAAGTGAAACAAAAACATCTCTCTATTGTAATGCAGACACTTTCATTTCAATACTGAAACTATTAAAATGAAAGTATTATATAACAGGGATGAACCATTAATAGTGGTCATCCTTTTTGCTAGAGGAAGATCCGCTATGGTCTTATATGCTACACCACTGGTTTTCAATTCATATTAATCAAATTAATATTCACTTTTTCACCCTTATTATGTGTGTGTGTGTATTAGCAATTCGTATAAAATTGCATCAATGATAAGTGGTTTCACATAAATGGGGATACATTAAAAAGGTTTGTTGTTATTATTACTGTTTGACTATTGTAATCACGTTTGTTGGTTCCTCGTCAGGTAAACGTTGTTGTGTTGCATTTGTTAAATAATTGTAAACCGTAACCCTCCCCCTTTCGGAGAAGGGGCTTTGGTTATTGTTTAAAAATTGAATTGTGTCCCTGTTTGGGAAAATTGACAATATTTTCACCGTCTTTACGGAAGCATTTTTGTTAAAATGCCTTCGATAGAAGAAAGTCCAAAAATGAATTTCGCTGCAGCCGTACACTTCTATACAAGAGGGAGGACAAGATCCAATTGATCGAAATTGCAAGAGACGGGCCTACAATTCCAGTTTGTTATATATTTTGAGTATTGTTATCACTAGCGATATCAAGATATAACTTTGTATTTTGTATTTTATGTGTAGATGTATATATATAGATGTACATGTAATATGTACACACATATATATATATACACATATATACATGCATAATATATCTACCCATACACACATACGCACACACACACACACACATACATAGGGGCAGGTGTGGCTGTGTGGTAACAAACTACGTTCCAAACACATGGTCCTGGGTTCAGTCTCACTGTGTGGTGACTTGGCGTGTGCCTTCTGCTGTAGCCTCAGACCAACAAAAGCCTTCTCAGAGGATTTTGTACATATATACAGGCATACATATATATATACATGCATACGTACATATTCGGCATAAACACTCTACCACTACAACTATTAACTGTTGGGAACACTTTCAAACCTGCCTTACATTCGAACCGGAATCTCAACGCCCGAGTTTTCCATCTGAAGTTAATCTCTCTCATGGAGCTCATACAAAAAGGGCAAGTCTTTGGGCCCATACAATGTGACATATACACAATCGAGTGGCAAAAAGGGGCCTTCCACATGCTCATATCCTGCTTTGGCTCTCAGCGAAGATCAGTTCCAATGACATCAAGATAATCTCTGCAGAGCTTCCTGATCCAGCTTTAGACAAAGAACTATACGAAATAGTTAAAGCAAACATGGTACATGGTCCATGTGGGCGTGGATTCAACATAAACTCACCATGCTTGAAGGACAGCATATGTTCAAAAAGATTTCCAAGGAGGTTCCTACAAGAAACTCAGACAGGTGCTGATGGGTATCCATCATACAGACGCAAAAAACCAGAAGACGGAGGTTTCACAGCAACTATCGGACAGCACGATATTGATAATAGATGGATTGTTCCATACTGCCCACTCCTGTCAAAGACTTTCAATGCCCACATCAACGTTGAGTTTTGCAACTCCGTTAAATCCATCAAGTACGTTTGCAAATATGTAACAAGGATTCTGACACTGCAATGTTTGACTTCAACAAGAGACTACTGCCAGGATGAGGTGACGCATTATCAGGGGGACGGTACATAAGTAGCAACGAGGCTTTTGGGCGCATCTTTGGCTTTCCAACACCAACGACACCCCGCCATTCAACAGCTTGCAGTGCACCTGGAAAATGGTCAAAGAGTGTACTTCACCGATGCTAATGCTTCTCTGTTGGCAGAGGAACCAAGGGCTAGGTAGATAAATAGATATATAAATAGCTAGATAGATCGATAGATAGATAGACAGACAGATAGACAGGCAGACACAAAGATAGATAGATAGACAGATAGACAGGCAGACACAAAGATAGATAGATAGATAGATAGATAGATAGATAGATAGATAGATAGATAATTTCTTTATTAGCCACACAGGGCTAAACACTGAGGGGACAATTACAATGTAGAGCTTTTCTTTTCGAGGGGCGCGAAAAAAAAGGGTGGGGACAATGGTCAAAATGGATCCAAATCGTTGGGAATATAAGCAAAAAATGTCGAAACAGTATAAAAAGTTCCCAAGAAATGGGGAGGTATGTCTCTGGAAAGAAAAACCTACGAAAAGACCACAGTAACCTCGGGCAATTACGTCACATATTAATTTATATTTACGAATAAGTAACTCTCTGTATTTAATTTTTTTACGGTTCATTGGATCATGTTCAATGTGGGGTCGTCATTCATGCGTGCCAAATATTATCCAAACTCACAAAAGCGGGTATGTTTCAGTTCTGCTGCCAGTTGCAGTACACCGCTGCCAAGACGTCTCAAAACAAGTCTGGGATACAATTGCAAAGCGAGACACTGTGGTAGTGGTGACGGTGGTGGTGGCTGCGGTGGCGGTGGTGATGGTGGTGGTGGTGGTGATGGTGGTAGTGGTGGTGGTGGTCATAATGATGGTGATTGTGGTGGTGGTCGTCGTCGTGGTGGTGATGGTGCTGGTGTTTGTGGCAGAGTTGTCCTTTGACTGTGAAGCTGTCGTCTGGGTTCTTCCAATTTTTGTCGGTGGCGGAGTTAGCGTCCATGCTCGCACCTGCACCTGTGTTGCTCCTCCCCTTCCCCCCTCCTTCATGAAGCTGTGGTGAAGGAAGGGTAGGGAAATCAACGTCGAAAAGCGTTGTCAAGGAGACCAGCGTTCTTTTAGAACGACTACTTCATGGCTTTGAAGTTACCAAAACAGAAATGGCTAAGAAAACCGAAAGCAAATTCTATAAAATCTGGAATCACGCCACACAGGGCAGGTTTCCCGTGCAAAGAATTTGCACAACCGAATGTTTTAGTTGTTGCACAACTTTTACATAAAAGATATTATCCAAACACAAACTTTTGAAGACAATGCTGTATGGCGATGGCACTTGTGAAATATGGTAATAGATTTAGTAGCCAAAAGGAGAGAGCAGCGATATAGTATGGTGGTGTTGGTGGCGGTGGAAATAGCGACGGCGGAATGGTGGTAGTGGCAGCGGCGGTGGTGGTGGTCATGGTGGTAGTGGTGGTGGTGGTGGTCATGGTGGTAGTGGTGATGGTGGTCGTGGTAGTGGTGGTGGTGGTGGTCGTGGTAGTGGTGGTGGTGGTCATGGTGGTAGTGGTAGTGGTGGTGGTCATGGTGGTAGTGGTGATGGTGGTAGTGGTCGTGGTGGTAGTGGTGGTGGTGGTGGTCATGGTGGTGGTGGTAGTGGTGGTGGTCATGGTGGTAGTGGTGGTAGTGGTGGTGGTCATGGTGGTAGTTGTGATGGTGGTGGTGGTCATGGTGGTGGTGGTAGTGGTGGTGGTCATGGTGGTAGTGGTGGTAGTGGTGGTGGTCATGGTGGTAGTTGTGATGGTGGTGGTGGTCATGGTGGTTGTTGTGGTGGTGGTAGTGGTGGTGGTAGTAGTGGTTGTGGTCATGGTGGTAGTGGTGGTGGTGGTCATGGTGGTGGTGCTGATCATGGTGGTAGTGGTGGTGGTGTTAGTGGTGGTAGTGGTCATTGTGGTAGTGGTGGTGGTGGTCATGGTGGTAGTTGTGGTCGTCGTCGTGGTGATGGTGCTGGTGTTTGTGGCAGAGTTGTCCTTTGACTGTGAAGCTGTCGTCTGGTTTCTTCCAATTTTTGTCGGTGGCGGAGTTGACGTCCATGGTCGCACCTGCATCTGTGTTGCTCCTCCCCTTCCCCCCTCCTTCATGAAGCTGTGGTGAAGGAAGGGTAGGGAAATCAACGTCGTAAGCGTTGTCAAGGCGACTAGCGTTCTTTTAGAACGACGACTTCATGGCTTTGAAGTCGCCAAAACAGAAATGGCTAAGAAAGCCGAAAGCAAATTCTACAAAATCGGGAAACACGCCACACAGGGAA
>NC_043014.1:46082631-46087862 GCF_006345805.1 Octopus sinensis | reverse complement strand
AGTTTACGAAAAAAACAAAAGACGAAGACAGGTGGTGACAAAACAAACAGAGTAGTAGTAAAGCGCTCAGGAATAGAAAAGTCTTTTACGTTTCGAGCCTACGCTCTGTACAGAAAAGAACACAGAAAAAACAAGGAGAGAGAAAGTATAAAAATAAAAATAAAAATAATATATAAAAATAAAGTATAAAAATAAACTAATAACAAAAAGGACAGTTTTACGTAAAGTCAAAGGTTTTTAGACGTCATGGTGTATTGCAAGCATTTCTCTTCAAGAGTAGAGTCCACTGTGGTCCGTGTGTAGGAGAGGTGCAGCCAGAGGATAATTATCCGTATATGGTAGATGAAGAGTAGGTAAAGAGTCCAGTGGAGATGTATGTATGTATGTATGTATATATATATTTATGTGCGTGTGCGTTTGTGTCTGTTTGTCCCCCTCCCCACCACCACCACCACCACCAACATCATTTGACAACGTAGCGGTTCAGCAGAATTCACCGATAAAATAAATACCAGGCTGATAAAGAATAAGTCCAGGGGTTGATTTCTTAGACTAAAAGGCGGTGCTCCAGCATGGCCACAGTCAAATGACTGATACAAGTAAACGAAATAAGTGGCTGCGTGGTAAGTATCTTGCTTACCTACCACATGGTTCCGAGTTCAGTTCCACAGCGTGGCACCTTGGGCAAGTGTCTCTGCTATAGCCTCAAGCCGACCAAAACCTTGCTAGAGTGAATTTGAAGACAGAAACTGAAAGAAGCTCTTCGTATATATAGATGTATATGTATTATATATATATATATATATATATATATATATATATATAATATATATATATATATATATATATATATATACATGTGTGGTGTGTGTGTGTATTTGTGTCTGTGTTTATGTCCCCGTAAGTTAGTGGTTCGACCGATAAAATAAGTACTAGCCTTACTAAGAGTAACTCCTGGTGTCGATTTGTTCGACTAAAGGTGGTACTCCAGTATGGCCGCAGTCAAATGACTGAAACAAGTAAAAGATAAAAGAAAAGAATATGTATATGTATGTATGTATGTCTATATTCGTGTCTGCGCAAAACAAGTCAGAACGCTGGCAGGCTTCATTCAGCGTGGCGTGTTTGGACTTTTTCCCTCGTCAAGTCTTGCTGGGGAGAGTTGATTGATCGACGGCCAGAACTTGAAATCATGATACAAGAATATCCAAGTGACATTATCTATGATGATATGTCTTTTGTTTGTTCCTTCTCGAGCCATGCCTGGCTTATAAGGGCCGGTTTCCCGGTTTCCTTGGCGTATAGGTTCCCCACCTGGACGGGACGCCGGTCCGTCACAGGTGAGCTGCAAGATGCAGGAGGAAAGAGTGAGAGAAAGTTGTGGCGAAAGAGTCAGCAGAAGTTTAGCCATTACCTTCTGCCGGATCCACGTTGAGCTTAGGTGTTTTGCTCATAAACACACACATCGCCCGGTCTGAGATTCGAACTCGCGATCCCTCGACCGCGAGTCCGCTGCTCTAACCACTAGGCCATGTGCCTTCACATGATATGTCTTACTTCTTTACTGTTGCTTTCTGTCATATTCTCAGTGTTATTGGTGATTTTATTGAGGTTTTAACTCATATTTCTATCAGGTAAGGCGCCTAGTACGCCCTTATGCTTAATGCTTATTTAAAATCTATAGCTATTTCACGCTATTCGATACCTGTAACCACCTATATTATTGCTGTTATTATTATTATCAATTATTTATAGTTACCGCAGATAATATTAACAATAATAATATCTTTATGGGTATTCATTCATACATACATACATACATACATACATACATACATACATACATACATACATATATACAAATACACACACAACACACACACACACACACACACATATATAAATATTTGTGTGTGTGTGTATGATAGATCGTTTGCTCCTACACGCATTTTTTTCTCTCCTTGTTTCTCTCCTTGTTTCTTTTCTGTGTATCTTTCTGTCGAAGAGCGTAGGCTCGAAACGTAAAAGACTTTTTCTATTTCTATTCCTGAGAGGCCATACTAATACATTTGTTTGTTTGTACTCCTCCTGCCTTCGTCTTTTGTTTATTTTCGTAAACCTTCCCGTTATATATATATATATATATATATATATATATATATATATATATATATATACACGACGTGCTTTTTTTTGTTTCTGTCTGCCTAATTCATTCGCAAGGCTTTCGTCGGCCCGAGGTTATAGTAGAGACTACTTGCCCAAGGTACCACACAGTGGGACTGAACCCGGAACTATGTGGTGGGGAAGCGAGCTTCTTGCTACACGGTCATGCCTAACAAAAGAAACAAGTGGGCAGATGTCAGTGAAATAGTGTCTATTACTTATCATATTCCTTTAGCGCTTCGTTCTTCAAAGCTCTTCCCAAAAATTGTGAATTGCTGTATTTGAGGTATATCGCGTTATACTCATTGTAGAAACTCAGCGGAAGCTATGATGTGACGCACAAGCGTTCAGCTCTGAGTGCACTGCGTCCGATAGCAGAAACAACAGTAAGCTAATGTAGTGCATTGCGTAATCATTTCCTGTTCACTAGTCATTTACTTAACTATTTTTATTACTGCTCTATACTCGACTAAAGTTTTACTCTTAAAGATATGAATATTGGGTTCTAAACCAGATTAACAGTACCGCTACGCCTAAGCGATGTGTGTGTGTGTGTGTGTGTGTGTGTGTGTGTTGTGTGTGTGTGTGTGTGTGTGTGTGTGTGTGTGTGTGTGTGTGTGTGTGTGAAAAGACATTTTAGCAGTCAAGAATTCAGATATTCATAAAAAATATTTGTTTACTTCAATCTGGAGACAACGAGCATATGAGGTTCGAGATGGTCACCTGATACGTCTGGCTGTTTCTTGATTTTAATTTAATTGCATGTGTGTGTGTATGTATGTATGTATGTATGTGTGTATGTATGTATGTATGTATGTATGTATGTATGTATGTATGTATGTATGTGTGTGTGTATGTATGTATGTGTGCATGTATGTATGTATGTATATATGTATGTATGTATGTATATATGTATGTATGTGTGTATGTATATATGTATGTATGTATGTATATATGTATGTATGTATATATCTATGTATGTATGTATGTGTATGTATGTATGTATGTATGTGTGCATGTATGTGTGTATGTATATATGTATGTGTGCAT
Organism: Octopus sinensis; assembly: GCF_006345805.1. Classification (NCBI taxonomy): domain Eukaryota; kingdom Metazoa; phylum Mollusca; class Cephalopoda; order Octopoda; family Octopodidae; genus Octopus; species Octopus sinensis. The sequence continues at coordinate 46,084,646 of NC_043014.1, read as the reverse complement.
GTATGTATATATGTATGTATGTATATATGTATGTATGTATGTATGTATGTGTGTGTATGTGTGTATGTGAGAGAGAGTGAGTGTGTGCGTATGATTCTTTAAACAATGAACAAATGAATTTTGGGGAAGACTGGGTGTTTTTAAAGTGGTATATATATATATAAACATATTTAATGTAGGATAAAATTTTTTCGAAAAAAAATTTTATCAATGGCCAACATATTAAAAAATACCTTTTAAAGGTTAAAATTATAAACAACTTATAAATAAGGGCAAACGAAAAAAATTTCTAATGCCAAATATGCCGAAAAATTGGACATATTGTCCATTACCATATAATTTTTCACAGAACGCACGCTACTCGAAAAAAACCGACAGAAATTTCTAAAAATTTACATTATTACCATATCGGACCGATTTCGGGGTTAGTTCGTAAGAACCCTCCCTTCGTCAGTGATAAATGTGGTAAAGAAATAAATGAGATACTTACTCATACCCATGGAAGAAGCAAAACACTAAGTCATGAGCACAATTAAGTACCCCAGATACATCCAAAATAGAAATACTCCAGAAATATATATAGACATATATATATATACATATGTATAGATATATAGTGAGAGTGTGTGTATTTGTGAGAGTGATAGATATATACATACATACAGGCATATATTCTTTTACTCTTTTACCTGTTTCAGTCATTTGACTGCGGCCATGCTGGAGCACCGCCTTTAGTCGAGCAAATCGACCCCGGGACTTATTATTTTGAAAGCCCAGTACTTATTCTATCGATCTCTTTTTGCCGAACCGCTAAGTGACGGGGACGTAAACACACCAGCATCGGTTGCCAAGCAATGCTAGGGGGACAAACACAGACATACACATACACATATATATATACATATATACGACAGGCTTCTTTCAGTTTCCGTCTACCAAATCCACTCACAAGGCATTGGTCGGCCCGGGGCTATAGCAGAAGACACTTGCCCATGGTGCCACGCAGTGGGACTGAACCGGGAACCATGTGGTTCGTAAGCAAGCTACTTACCACACAGCCACTCCTATATGTATGCATACATAATAATACTCACACATATGTAAATAAAGAGCCAGTGTGTGCGCGCGCGAGCGCGAGCGTCGTTAGTAATGAATGCATGATAAGCTACCACAGAAACTTAGAACTCAATTTTTGGTTATAATGGCGTCAGAGAAGCTACTGCAGTTTGGGTATATTACGTAGTAATACATATATATATAGAGAGAGATGTAGGGGTCGATGTAATCGACCAGTCTCCTCCTCGAAAGCTTTCAGGCTTTGCACCTTTAGTAGAAAGGATTATTTTAAAGGCGGCGAGCTGACAGAAACGTTAGCACGCCGGGCGAAATGGGAGAAGCAGTGGATAGAGGACCGTAATGAGAGAATGGTGGTGTTGAGGACATATTCCAAGTCCCTTGACACCATTACTGTGTTCTCTCAGGTCGAAATCGAAAAAAAGTTGGCAGAATACCTGCCAACTATCAAGTATATTGCAAGAGGTGTCAAATTTGCAACAGTGTGGTTGCTGTTTGACACCCGTAAGGAGGCTAGCATTTTCGCTAGTCAGCCACTGGAAGAGGAAAAAATTTTGTTTCTCCCCACATATCGTGGGAGGAAATTGACAAGAGCCTGGGTGAGTGGGCTGCCACCCGGAATAGAACCTGAGTGGATAGAGGACACTGTCCGCCGGAGTCTGGGTGGCAGCGGAGCCAGGCTCTTGAATGTTAGAATGCTTCCTGTGGCTGATTGGCTAGGATCGAAAGCAATTTTGACCCTATGGACCCAATCAGCCAAAGATCTGGTTTTCCCAGATTTTCTAAAGATGGCCGGTTCTAGGTGTCCGGTGACTCTTGAGGCACGCCCCCACCCCCAAGAGTCACCTGTGCCTGGAATCGAGCCATATAAAGAAGAATTGCTCCAAGAACCAAGCAAGGGCACTGAAGAAGTTAGAGGAAGATGTTTTTCCTCCAACGGA
>NC_043014.1:46062631-46077631 GCF_006345805.1 Octopus sinensis | reverse complement strand
TTAATTATTATATATATAACTAGCAGTATCGCCCGGCGTTGCTCGGGTTTGTAAGGGAAATAACTATATAAGCATTTTTAGAGAGTTACTTCCCTTATAGATGCCAATTCGGGCTTTCTTAGCCATTTCTGTTTTGGTGTCTTCAAGCCATGAAGTCGTTGTTCTAAAAGAACGCTGGTCTCCTTGACAACGCTTTATGACGTTGATTTCATTACACTCCCTTCCCCACAGCTTCACGAGGGAGGGAAGAAGGGGAAAAGCAACACAGGTGCAGGCGTGAGCGTGGACGCCAACTCCGCCGCCATCGACACACGAAAAAAAATGCATTAAAATGGAATAAAAAATTATGTTAAATTATTTTTAAAATCGTAGACTCATCGTAGACGCGCGCTAATAGCCAGACGGGCTCGATATGAATCACGACTATAAGATACCCGGTTTTGGTTAAACTGCACCGCAAAATGTGGGAGGAGTTAGGAATCTAAATCAAAGGGGACAGACACTCACACAACTACAGTTTTATATATATAGATATAATACATATATGATGCAAAAACACGACAGACAGCAATTGTCAATAAAACAAATAAAATGTTTAAATTAATTTTTTTCTACGCGGCCCTGTGCCAAATGTTCCATGGCCTAGAACCGAGCCGCGACCCGGTGCTTTGGAAACCTCTGCATTGAGCAGCAAGTTCAAGTGGAGGCACAATGGCCCAGTGGTTAGTGCAGCGGACTGGCGGTCGGAGGATCGCGGTTTCGATTCCCAGACCGGGCGTTGTGTGTGTTTATTGAGCGAAAACACCTTAAGCTCCACGAGGCTCCGGCGCTCTGTCGATTTTCACGGTGTTCTTTTATGTCTCACTGGCACAAAGAACTGTTATTAGAACGGTGCTATTATTATTACGATGGAAAGGCGGCGAGCTGGCAGAAACGTTAGCACGCCGGGCGAAATGCTTAGCGGTATCTCGTCTGTTGTTAGGTTCTGAGTTCAAATTCCGCCGAGGTCGACTTTGCCTTTCGGGGTCGATTAAATAAGTACCAGTTACGCACTGGGGTCAATGTAATCGACTTAATCCGTTTGTCTGTCCTTGTTTGTCCCCTCTGCGTGTAGCCCCTTGTGAGCAGTAAAGAAATAAGAAACGTTAGCATGACGGGCAAAATGCTTAGCGGTATTTCGTCTGCCGTTACGTTCTGAGTTCAAATTCCGCCGAGGTCGACTTTACCTTTCATCCTTTCGGCCTCGATTAAATAAGTACCAGTTACGCACTGGTGGCGATATAATCGACTTAATCCGTTTGTCTGTCCTTGTTTGTCCTCTCTGTGTTTAGCCCCTTGTGAGTAGTCAAGAAATAGGTATTTCGTCTGCCGCTACGCTCTGAGTTCAAATTCCGCCGAGGTCGACTATGCCTTTCATCCTTTCGAGGACGATAAATTAAGTACCAGTTACGCACTGTGGTCGATCTAATCGACTTAATCCCTTTGTCTATCCTTGTTTGTCCCCTCTATGTTTAGCCCCTTGTGGGCAATAAAGAAATAAGAATCGTTAGCACGCCGGACAAAATGCTTAACAGCATTTCTTCCGGTTTTACGTTTTCAGTTCGAATTCCTCTGAGGTCGACTTTGCCTTTCGTTCTTTCGAAGGCGATAAAATAAGTACCAGTTGAGCACTGGGGTCCCTCGTCCTAAATATCGGCCTTTGTTCCTATAGTAGAAAGGATATTTACCAAGCCGGAGTTCCTACCGCTGCAGTTATTATATAAATCTTTTCCAATGACCACATAGTTGTCATTTCATACGTGAGGTATTATTATTGCTAAACCATTTATCTGCACAGCAGGAAATAGAGAGTCTTTTCCGTTCCTGACATTACATATATATCTTTTCTAATGACCACAGAATTTGCTGTTGCCTCACAACTGAGGTATTCTTAAAACCCAACTACCATAGACGTAAGAGTGGCTGTGTGGTAAGTAGCTTGCTTACGAACCACATGGTTCCGGGTTCAGTCCCACTGCGTGGCACCTTGGGCAAGTGTCTTCTGCTATAGCCTCGGGCCGACCAAAGCCTTGTGAGTCGATATGGTAGATGGAAACTGAAAGAAGCCCACCGTGTATCCTTAACATTTATGTATTAACTTTGTTGGGTACTTCACTAGCAGTATATTGGATATATGTTATCCCATGGAGGGTTGCATTTACAACCCCTATCTCAATTTGTGTGTGTGTGTGTGTGTATATATATATATATATATATATATATATATATATATATATATATATATATATATATAGGCGCAGGAGTGGCTGAGTGGTAAGTAGCTTGCTTACGAACCACATGGTTCCGGGTTCAGTCCCACTGCGTGACACCTTGGCAAGTAAGTGTCTTCTGCTATAGCCTCGGGCCGACCAAAGCCTTGTGAGTGGATTTGGTAGACGGAAACTGAAAGAAGCCCGTCGTATATATGCATATATATATGTGTATGTTTGTGTGTCTGTGTTTGCCCCCCCCCCATTCCCCCAACATCGCTTGACAACCGATGCTGGTGTGTTTACGTCCCCGTAACTTAGCGGTTCGGCAAAAGAGACTGATAGATTAAGTACTAGGCTTACAAAGAATAAGTCCTGGGGGTCGATTTCCTCGACTAAAATGCGATGCTCCAGCATGGCCGCAGTCAAATGACTGAAGCAAATAAATGAATTAATGAAGTGAATGAATAGTTAACCATTTATGTCCAACCTATTAGATACTAGTCCCACAAACTAGTATGACACTTCTAATGGCTTCTAGTGGTGCATCACTGTAATTTCACAGCCGAGTTTCTATTGGTATTTAACAATCATATTTAAAAATTTGTCAAAGCTATTATATGCCAATCCTATACCTAATGATTTTTCTGTTAATGGTATTTCTCGTGACAGCATAACTGTAATCTCACAGTTGAGATCCTGTTAGTACTTAACTATCATCATTAACCATTTGTCTATTATAGATCCTAGCACTCCTGCTTTTACAATTTAATACTGATAATCCAAGTAGGATAGCTGTAAAGTAAGAGTTCTCCTTGCAAACCCTTAACAGGCCCTTTCCGACCTATTACTATTTAACTTTAACGTCTGTAGTTTCATATCTGTGGATTAGGAAGCGTTTCCTCGTGACAGCAATTGTGAGTAGGAAGGATTGAGCGTGTTTTTCAGTGCAGAGTTTATAAAATGAGACGTGGAAGAGGAAAAGAGATGCGTTCACCAGTTGATGGTTCGGAGGATGTGGTATGATTTGGAGGGCGGCGAGCTGGCAGAATCGTTAGCACGCCGGGCGAAATGCTTAGCCGTATTTCGTCTGCCGCTTCGTTCTGAGTTCAAATTCCGCCGAGGTCGACTTTACCTTTCATCCTTTCGGCCTCGATTAAATAAGTACCAGTTACGCACTGGTGGCGATATAATCGACTTAATCCGTTTGTCTGTTCTTTGTTTGTCCTCTCTGTGTTTGGCCTCTTTTGGGTAGTAAAGAAATAGGTATGGTTTTCACTTTTCTGTTTTTTTTTTTTAGTTCAGAGAGAATGAAGGGTTGTCAACCAGTCAAATGTCCTTTTAAGGTGGATCTCCCCCATGCCTTTGTGTGACCAGGTTTTAAAAGTCCCCTTGCGTTCTCTCTCCTCCCAGCGAGTGTGCTGGCATTGAGGACTACCAGCTGAAATACTAAGGCACTTAGCGACTTGCAAAAAAACCATCATTATTTTTTATTTATTTCCGAAGCAACAGGAGGTGGAATTTGAACTCAGAACATATGCAACTGAGACCGATACGGCGAGATATCCTGTCCAATGCTCTAACTTTGCATCAATCCATCACACTTGTTTGACACTTCCTTTATCGAGTCCGGAAGGACGAAAGGCAAAGTTGGCATGGTCGGGATTTGAATCCAGAGCGCTGAGAACCGGAGCAAACACTGCAAGGCATTCTATTCCGACTCCACCAACAGGAAACCATGGGTCCATATTACGCAAATAACTTTGTGTGAGCACGCGCGAGCGCACGTATGTCACACTTTGATCTTAATGAGGTGGTTGTGATATCTATTAAATGGCTGCGGTTGTTGTCAGCAACGTGACTGTGATGGCTGTGATCGAAAAAGAAGGGCGGCGAGCTGGCAGAGTCGTTAGCACGCCGGGCGAAATGCGTCGCCCGCCGTATTTCGTCTGCCGTTACGTTCTGAGTTCAAATTCCGCCGAGGTCGACTTTGTCTTTCTTCCTTTCGGGGTCGATAAATTAAGTACCAGGTACGCACTGGGGTTGATCTAATCGACTTAATCCCTTTGTCTACCTTTGTTTGTCCCCTCTATGTTTAGCCCCTTGTGGGCAATAAAGAAATAAGAATTGTTAGCACGCCGGGTGAAATGCGTCGCCCGCCGTATTTCGTCTGTCGTTACGTTCTGAGTTCAAATTCCGCCGAGGTCGACTTTGCCTTTCATCCTTTCGGGGTCGATAAATTAAGTACCGGTTACGCACTGGGGTCGATGTAATCGACATAACCCGTTTGTCTGTCCTTGTTTGTCCCCTCTATGTTTAGCCCCTTGTGGGCAATAAAGAAATAAGAATTGTTAGCACGCCGGGCGAAATGCGTCGTCTGCCGTTATGTTCTGAGTTCAAATTCCGCCGAGGTCGACTTTGCCTTTCATCCATTCGGAGTCGATTAAATAAGTACCTGGGGGGGGGGGTCGATTTGCTCGACTAAAGGCGGTGCTCCAGCATGGCCACAGTCAAATGACTGAAACAAGTAAAAGAGTAAAAAGAGTAATGATAATAACTTTAAAAAATAGATGATTACGATTGGAGCATTTTTGACCATAGTAACGTGGGACTAAGAGCTTTAAATTGTTGATGGTGTGGTGGTGGTGGTGGTGGTGGTGGTGGTGGGATATGAAAAGAAAAAAAAATGCATTAACGGGAAAGGACGGAATCAAAGAACTCCTACACAGCGCAAAAAGAGGATCGGCTGTAAATCGTGGCACATTCTGATGTATATGTAGACATGCGTAAAGAGTCTCTTTCCTGTGGATATAGGTCAGAGTTCCTTGCCGAGATAAGATCCGGACTTCTTATAAAAGAAATCTGTCAGTTATAAAGGAACCCACGCGCAAACTTCCTTCCGTTTCCTTCTGTCCCGCGACTCCAGTTGTAACTTTACTGAGGTTTAATTTGTTATTGTTGTTGTTGTTGTTGTTGGGATCCAGCAGGATTAATCTCGAAAGCGAGAGCACCGCCTTTAGGGGCTTTTAATCGAACAAATCGATCACAGGGCTTATCTTTTTTTTAAGCTTAGTACCTATTCTATCAATCTCTTTTGCCGAACCACTAAGTCAGTGCTTTTTAAACTTTTTGCTGGAGCGGAAACCCAAGGAAACATTCCACTGGCTCGAGGAACCCCTGTGCAATAATTTAATAGTCTTATGCACACATATCTGCACAGGAGAATTAAAAATTACTGCCGATTTTAGCAGTTTTGTAACTTCTTGCGGAACCCTGGTTGAAACCCACTGCACTAAATTAAGGGCAAATATGCATAGCAACACCAATTGTCAAGCAGTAATGAGGAGGAGGGGGGCACATTCTACCCGTGTCCGAAGTTTGAAAGTGTTTAGTTACAAAAAATAATTTTTTAAATCTGTCGGTCAAAAGGTAAAGATCCTGTGTGCGTTCTTCTTAGTAATAATCCTGTGAAAATGATTTAAGAATTAACAAGAAATTGATAAAATTATGAAATTACCAGAAATCGTCTTTGAAACGCTTTAGTGGAAATAAAGCAGCCGCACTCATTGACTTTCAGCAATCTAAGTGACATCTACCCGACCTTCATTTTTTATCTTTCTCTTTAGCTATATCTATGGCTGCATGAGTGCGTGTGTGAATGTGCGTGTGTGTTTGTGTGTGTGTGTGTGTTTGTGTGTGTCCGTGTGTGTGTGAGTGTGTGCGTATGTAAATGTGAGTATGTCCGTGTGTGAGTCCGTGTGTGTGTGTGTGTGTGTGTGAGTGTGTGTGTGTGAGTGTGTGTGTATGTGAGTGTGTGTGAGTGTGTGTGAGAGTGTGTGTGTATGCGTGTGAGCGTGAGTGTATGTGAATTTGTGTATGTGTGTGTGAGTGTGTGAATGTGCGTGTGTGAATGTGCGTGTGTGTGCGTGCGTGTGCGTGCGTGTGTGTTTGTGTGTGTGTCTGTGTCTGTGTGCGTATGTGAATGTATGTGTGTGTCTGTGTCTGTGAGTGTGTGTGTGAGTATGTGTGTGTATGAGTGCGTGTGAGTGTGAGTGTGTGTGTGTATGAGTGTGTGTGAGTGTGAGTGTGTGTGTGTATGAGTGTGTGAATGTGTGTGTGTGTGTCTGTGAGTGTGTCTGTGTGCCTATGTGAATGTGTGTGTGTCTGTGTGTGTGTGAGTGTGTGAGAGTGAGAGTATGTGTATGAGTGTGTGTGTATGAGTGTGTGAATGTGTGTGTGTGTGCGTGTGTAAAATGTGAATACCGGGTCAGGTAAAATGTCGGTATACAGTTGCTTCATATGAGTTGATTGTTCTGCTCATTTTATCTTTCATTTGTTTCAGTCATTTAAACACACTTCAGAGTCCTATGTCGTAACATATTGAGTTGTCCAGAAAGTTCGTGCCGATTTATAGTAGCTTATCTATCGACTTATTTTAGAACATGGTTGAGTCCATAAAATAGGATTTGACTACACCTTCATTTAGAGCACAGTTTAAACTACCTTTTCGCGGAAGAAGGTTTATGTTCCTATAACCTGTGTTAATTCTGTAAACCATTGAAATAAAAGATGAGAAAGTTCATTTTCGACACTTGATGCTTTGGGAACCAGACAAAAATTGCTGCAGCTCGGTTGGGATGTGTTACCCCACTCTCCATATTCACCAGATATTGCTCCTTTGAGTTTCCACTTATTCAGGTCTCTGCAGAATAGTCTTAATGGTAAGAATTTCAATTCCTAATTCCTTGGATGACGTAAAAAGATACCTTGAAGGGTTTCAGTCGCACAAATCGATCACAGCACTTATTATTTTTTTAAAGCTTAGTACTTAATCTCCCGTTCTCTTTGGCCGAACCGCTCAGTTACGGGGACGTAAACACACCACTATTACTTGTCAAGCGGTGAGCGATTCATAAACCAACCTAGGGATCTGTGTTCATTGGAAGCCCTCTTTTTTGATTTTCGGGAACTTAGAGTGAATTCTTGAGCCACAAGCATTTTCATTATCTTCGGTGATAGCACTGTTTGGCCGAGCAGTTTTCTATGCGTCGCTGAAGGACACAATCTGCTCAAATTTGTCACGTAGGCGCAGGAGTGGCTGTGTGGTAAGTAGCTTGCTTACCAACCACATGGTTCCGGGTTCAGTCCCACCGCGTGGCACCTTGGGCAAGTGTCTTCTACTATAGCCTCGGGCCGACCAAAGCCTTGTGAGTGGATTTGGTAGACGGAAACTGAAAGAAGCCCGTCGTATATATGTTTATATTTATATATATGTATGTGTGTGTATATGTTTGTGTGTCTGTGTTTGTTTCCTCAACATCGCTTGACAACCGATGCTGGTGTGTTTACGTCCCCGTAACTTAGCGGTTCGGCAAAGGAGACCGATAGAATAAGTACTAGGCTTCCAAAGAATAAGTCCTGGGGTCGATTTGCTCGACTAAAGGCGGTGTTCCAGCATGGCTGCAGTCAAATGACTGAAACAAGTAAAATAACACTGACATCTCATTTTAACAGATATATTTACCAAAATTACATAAAAATATCTTGAAATACTAAAGAGTAAATTTATTCAATAAAATCGCCATTGGCTTCAACCACAGCCTCCAGATGACTTCAGAATCTCCTGCAACTCTTCTGGACTGTCTCCTTGTTTAAGTTGGTAAATACTGCCATAATCCTTGCCGTCAGTTCTTCTTTGGTGTTACAAGGAGTTTTGTTGGTCTCTTGCTCAACTACGCCCAACACATAATAATCAAGGGAGTTACAGTCTGGGGAGTTAGGTGGCCAGATGTTAGGGGTGATGTTGTAGCAGAAATTGTCTGACAGCCATAACTGAGTTCTCCTGCTTGTGTGGCATGTTGCAGAGTCCTGTCGCCAGACATAAGGTCTTCCAGCAGCCACCCTCTTGACCAAGACAGAACTACCTCCTCCAGACACTTGATTTAGGCCTCCGTATTGAGTCTGTGATTGTGTGAGAAGATGAATAGAGACATAACGCCGTTATCGCGAGTGATCACTCCAAACTCCATGGTATTGACCGGATGTTTGATTTTTATCACTCTCGGTACATGTTTTGGGGACACGACAAGCCAACGGTTGTCCTGTGTGGCCACCATCTGATCCTGGCAGAAAAGTTTCTGCTCTGAGAAAAACCAAAGCTTTCGACTTTGTCCAAAAGCTTCGTAACGCGTTCTTTCTTCTTGTCCTTGATGGCTTGGGGTAAAAATTGGCCCATTTTCATCTTGTATGAGGAATACCGAATGTTTTCATGCACTACCTGCCTGATAAGAATCTCAGACACTCCCATGTCCCTGGCGATGGGCCTGATTCACTTGGAGGGATCGTTGTCAATCATGGCCGGATCTCACCAACAAATTCAAGAGGTCTTTTCTTATCAGAACGATCAGAGTGAGTTTTCCGAGCTGCCGGACCTTTTCTCACAGACAGTACCCAACGGACCCTACTATACTGTGTAGTCGACAAAATTGAAAACAAACACTACGCATGCGCGAAATTAAAAGTATGAAATGGTGACAATTTACCCAACGTCATCAAAATGTCTGACCATTCAAGACTCGAGCAGGTTCTAGCAACAATTTCATCTCTGCCGCGCTATTTTCTTCCAATACCTATTTCTTTACTACCCACAAGGGGCTAAACACAGAGGGGACAAACAAGGACAGACATAGGTATTAAGTCGATTACATCGACCCCAGTGCGTAACTGGTACTTAATTTATCGACCCCGAAAGGATGAAAGGCAAAGTCGACCTCGGCGGAATTAGAACTCAGAACGTAGCGGCAGACGAAATACCTATTTCTTTATTACCCACAAGGGGCTAAACATAGAGGGGACAAACAAGGACAGACATAGGTATTAAGTCGATTACATCGACCCCAGTGCATAACTGGTACTTAATTTATCGACCCCGAAAGGATGAAAGGCAAAGTCGACTTCGGCGGAATTTGAACTCAGAACGTAACGGCAGATGAAATACGGCTACGCAATTCGTCCGACGTGCTAACGTTTCTGCCAGCTCGCCGCCTTATTTTCTACCAATACCACCTCAATATTCGGCACATTTTAGCCACTACGATCCCATAGCAAACGGCACATGGCGCACGGTCGTCAGTAGACAGCAGCAGAACCAGCGACAGGCCAGAAAGCTGTCGCAACACAAAATCAATGGATAACAGTAGCAGAAAAGACACAATGACAAGCTAACAAGAAACTCACGAACGCGACTACTACCAGGGTGTTTTTGTCGTTGGTAGTTACGACATTTTTGTTTACGATAAAAATAAATATTCTTTTTATTAAACGCACTTCAGAGTCCTATGTCGTAACATATTGGGTTGTCCGGAAAGTTCGTGCCGATTGATAGTAGCTTACCTTTCGACTTATTTTAGAACATTGTTGAGTCCATAAAATAGGATTTGACTACACCTCCATTTAGAGCACAGTTTAAGCTATCTTTTCGTGGAAGAAGGTTTATGTTCCTATAACCTGTGTTAATTCTGTAACCCTTTAAAATGGAAGATAAGAAAGTTCATTTTCGGCACTTGATGCTTTGGGAACCAGAAAAAAATTGCTGCAGTTTGGCTGGGATGTGTTACCCCACTCTCTATATTTACCAGATATTGCTCCTTCGGATTTCCACTTATTCAGGTCTCTGCAGAATAGTCTTAATGGTAAAAATTTCAATTCCTTGGATGACGTAAAAAGATACCTTGATGAATTGTTTGCCATGAAACCACCTCGATTCTGGGAAGGGGGTATTTTCAAGTGAAAGGAAAGATGGAGATGCATTGTGTAACAAAATGGTTCATATTTGGTTGATTAAAAATGTAATGGCAAGTATTTATTGACCTTTTTCTTTCCTTTAAAAATCGGCACGAACTTTCCGGACAACCCTATAGCTTTTTATAGTAATACTAATACTAAAAGTAATTCAAATTTTGGCACTGAAGGACCCCCTTTGGTTATGAATGACCATGGGATTGCAATTGGCTAGTTACCCTTATAGGCACAGGTCTGGGCAAGGTTGTTTATGGAAGACCAGCAGTCGCCCATGCATACCAGCCTCCCCTCTCCACACCACCGATGTTATCAAAGAGAAAGGCAAAGGCCGATACAGCTTGGCACCAGTGATGTCACAACTCATTTCTACAGCTGAATGAACTGGAGCAACGTGAAATAAAGTGTCTTTACCAAGAGCATAACACATAATCTGGGAATCGAGCTCACTTGATTAAAAATGTAATGGCAAGTATTTATTGACCTTTTGCTTTCCTTTAAAGATCGGCACGAACTTTCCGGACAACCCAATATTTGCGTGCGGCAAAGCTAGTCTTATTCTGCGCCTGTTGGTATTTCTGAGACCTGCCACTATGATAAGTCATCACACTACGCCACGATTATTTTTATAACAATCACGTGTAATTCGTTGTTCATTGTTTAAATAAATATTTATTTATTTATTGAGTATCTAAGAATAGCAAGGTCAAATGTATATATATGCCAAAACGAGAAAATATAATGAAACGCGTAATTGAAACCAACGTCGATGTGTTGACATAAGAAATTCTGAGAATTTTGAAGAAAATGCGACTGGTTTAAGGTTAATCAGATTTTATCAAAATAAGCTTCAATTATGTAACTTTTTGGAAAGAGCATTTTGATACGGTTTATGTATATATATTATATATGTGTAATATTTTTTTTTTCTTTCCGGCAGAAGATGCATAACCATAACTTGCAAGCGAATGTGACCATGTAGCTAGCTTGTACCTTGCTTTCGCTAACTGTGTTAGGTGCCTGTATAGTCGCGAGCATTCATAGATACACTCTTATCTTTCCCACTCTTGACCCAGCAGAACATTTATGATGCAACAGCTGAAGATAGATAGATAGATAGATAGATAGATAGATAGATAGATAGATAGATAGATAGATAGATAGATAGATAGATAGATAGATGGATAGAGAGATAGATAGAGAGAGAGACACACACACACACAGGCAGGCAGACAGACAGACAGACAGAGACAGAGAGATGAAGAGGAAGAGAGAAAAGAGGTTTTACCGAGTATTCTTACTCGTATTCATCTTCAGCTGAGTAAACTGGAGCAACGTGAAATGAAGTGCCTTGCTCAAGGCCAAAACGCAGAGTCCAGGAATAGAACTCACAACCAGCACGTCGTAAACCTCGTGCTGTAACCATTTGACAATAATGACCCACAATGATGGTAAATCAAATGGCTCACAAAGCGTAATGCAGGAAATATACACCTACAAAAATAAATAAAATGAAAGGCTTTCTTCACATTTAAAGAATTTTCGGTAAACACAACAGCTGAATAAAAAACACTGAGAATAAAGAATCGTCCCTTAATTCTATTGAAGGAAATCTCCCATTTGTATAAAAGTCAGGATTTAATCTGTAAGATTTGTTGTGATGCAAAGAAGCAAAGTTTGTTCCGTATATTATTGGCAAAACATACTGTGAGGTTAGGAAATTAAATCAATTTTTAGAAACAGGTTTATTCTATTATTAAATGTACTTTTTGAAGAAATTTAGATTAGGAAAAACAGAAATGAAGGAAATAAAAGCTTCCAAGCCAAATGAAGTATTATGGGTGGATCATAGTGTCGATAAAAGCACACGCGCTGGTTGCTTCACTTCAGTTGTATTACAAATCTATTCTGTTATTAATCAATTGACCTACTAGACTAGTTAAATTCTGTCAATGTCCTTTCATCATAGTCTGCGACCTGATCAATAACAATGTGCCCTCGAGCACTTCTTTCTCCTCAGCATTTATTGAATGTCTGCTGTTCGAACAGTGGTCATTGATAAAACATAACCAGTGTTTGAATTGACAGTGTGACCCTCCCAGAATATAAGGATATCAGTTTCAACACATGATTTCACTTCAAAAACCTTGCAAAACATATGCAAAATCTAAGCGAGGATTTTCAGAGATAATATATTACCCGCAATACAAATAAACACTTCAGTCAACTGTGGACAATATATACATGATCATAGGACTGGAAATATATGTCCCTGCTATAAAGTGGGTGTACTAAAATATATGCCTTTGAGTTAAAAACAATTTATGTTAGTTAGTTAGTTAGTTAGTTAATTTGGCTCAAAAGCAAATAGCAAGGCCATGTAGGGGGACATGGAGTTAAGTACAGGGTGGTGTTCATGTAAAGAGTTCAGGCCACTTGAGGTCAAGGGAGGCTTTGAACCGAGCGATTGTCGGCATCTTCACCATCTCGTCTGGCAGCTTGTTCCACGGATCCGCAACCCGGACGGAGAAAGCTCCTCTCCTTCGATTGAGATGAAATCGTCGCAGGTAGAGCTTTTCGGAATGACCCCGCAGCCGACGCTCTGGAGCAGGAGTGAAGAACAGCTCTTTCGAGAAGTTACACTTTCCGCTTATGATGCTGTGGGCGAGAATGAGATCACCACGGCGGCGGCGTTTTTCTAGAGAATAAAGGTCGAGCGTCCTCAGCCTTTATATCGGAAGGTGATGAACAATGATCCCGGTAACGGCCGGTGAGACCTTTGTCATCTCTTGCTCTTGTGGAAGCACTCCGTCGGTTACGACGACGAGGGTTCCGGTTGATCCGAATCAACGGAACAGCCTGCTCGTGAAATTAACGTGTAAGTGGCTGAGCACTCCACAGACACGTGTAGCCTTAACGTAGTTCTCGGGGATATTCAGCGTGACACAGAGAGTGACAAGGCCGGCCCTTTGAAATACAGTTACAACAGAAACAGGAAGTAAGAGTGAGAGAAAGTTGTGGTGAAAGAGTACAGCAGGGATCACTACCATCCTTGCCGGAGCCTCGTGGAGCTTTTTAGGTGTTTTCGCTCAATAAACACTCACAACGCCCGGTCTGGGAATCGAAACCACGATCCTACGACCGCGAGTCCGCTGCCCTAACCACTGGGCCATTGCGCCTCTACTCTCTTGCTCTTAAAGACATCGTTGAATGGTTGAGAAGTTCACTTCGCAACCTTGTGGTTTTGAGTTCGGTCTCTCTGCGCGGCACCTTGGTCAATTGTCTTCTACTATAGCCCTGGACCGATTTGGTCGAAGGAGACTGTGCAGAAACCTATTGTATACATATATACGCGCGCTCTTGTGTGTGTGTGTGTGTGTGTGTGTGTGTGTGTGTGTGTGTGTGTGTGTGTGTGTGTGTGTGTGTGTGTGGTGTGTGTGTGTATGTGTGTCTGTATCTGTGTGTGTTTGTATAACTCATTGTGTAGGGCAAGGGTAGTAGAGATATACCACTAGTGTAAAAATTTGGGGTTGGGGTTGGCCGGGTAAAACAGCTTTTTTTTAAGCTTTCAACTATCAAATATGAACAATACATTTGGACAAATTCCATTCCTATATCAGATGAAACTGCTATTAAATCCAGATGTTTCTCACCATTGTGAAGATTTCGAGTTTCGAACTTTACATTTACCCATTTCTTGTAAAAGAAATTGTGCCAAAATAAACAGAGGTGCAGACAAACCGTCTCCTTGGAATATTCCTTTTGAAATATTTATAACAACGCTCTACTTTTAGTCGTTATCTATGTCTTTGTGAATCTTTTAATGAAAGCAATTTAGGAAGCGAGTACTTCTGCTTAGTACAATGCCTCCAGCAACCATAAGTAGGAAATAGAACCAAACATTTTCTCTCATCTAGACATTTGTCACAAAGTGTCTGCGTATTCTTTTACATTTTTTTCTTTTTTTTACTTCAGACAGACAAGGCTTTATTTATCAAAAGTTTCGTTAGCACATCTCTCCATATTCATTTCTATCCGTCTCCCTTTCCACCAATCTCTACAACGTTGGACTCGCAATGGTGACTACAGGAATTGATATAAATAGCTATGATGAAATTTACGTACAATGTTGTGTCAAAACAACAAGTCAAGCCAATTTTCATTGACAAGATTTGACCGTACAATGGCAAATCCTTTCCAGCAGTTAATTCTAGTAAATTTCAGCAGATCAATACCTGCAAATAAACAGACCCTGCTAAAAGTAGCCAAGGGCTAAGGAACGGTATCAAAATTGCTAACAGATTTAGTTCCAAGTGAGTTCTGATTGACCAAATGTATGTTTGAAAGTATTCCAGTTTATACGGTGTTTTTTAACACGTATTTAGGATTACATTTTTAATAATGGAAGGCAAGGTTTACGATATTGGAAGAATATCATCTCCTTCCATCATTCTTTTTGTTCTTTGTGTAGTTCAGGCTTCCAGCAGCCGAAGAGAAAAGGCATCAACTACAACTGCTATTTACAGTTGGTTTATTTACAGGAAAGGTGAAGTGTGCTGCTCTCAGCTACCATCTTAAGCCCCGAATAGTGTGGGCGCATTGCCTCTGGAGATAGACAGGCAGAAACCTACAGCCAGTGGTGTTGTTCAGCCAGTGCTGTTGTGTAGTGGCGCCGAAGAAGAGAAATTTGAAGAGGGTTTTCCCTTTATGTAGTTAGTTTTCTCCACCACGAGCCTCGTGATCTCGCGCATGGCAAATTGATGCAGGTGAGGTCTCGCTCCAGTCTCGGAGATGGCAATGGCTGCCGCGAGATCTCATCCAATATGGCGCTGGCTGCTTGTGCCGCTACACATTTATCAAATGTGTTCTTTCTTTTATTAAAGACACTTTCGCTTAGTTCGAAGCAGTTCCAATGGACCTAACTAGGGTACGTGACTTGGATCTTTTCGGTTTG
>NC_043014.1:46050131-46057631 GCF_006345805.1 Octopus sinensis | reverse complement strand
TGTTGAGAAAAGTTTCTGTTTTCAAAGTTATTTCGTGTTAAAGTTGTCGTATTTCGGTGATTTCAACCAATCAATGACGTGTATTCAGCTGAATAAAATTACTGCTGTTATTTGTCAACAACAACTTCTGGTGGTATATATTTCGTTTGTCACTGTTATTTATGACATCGTTCGTGCGTTTGTACTGGTTTTAGCTTTTAGGGTTTTTTCCTTCATATATATATATATGTAAGTTCAACAAAATTTATGAATTGATGAAATTAACCTCTCTGTCTATATATCTACCCTCTTTGTAATGTTGGCAATGAATAAGTATAAAAATGTACATTGTCCATTTAATTAAAAATTCTATATGTGGCTGAAGATTGCTCGACATTTTAAAACTGATGTAATACTTACAGTGTTTAATAAAATGAAGTAGCATGAAACGATTGTACTACACTACCTGGATATCCTTGTTGCTTATTTTGATTAATATATATAATATATATATATGAAATCATCTCCATTTCTCTGGAAATTACATCTACACCATTGGAATCTGTGCATATATACAAAGGATAATTCACCCTCTCTGTAATGCTAATAACAATGGATAAATTTGTTTCTGTGAGTATATAATCCCTCATCATATCTATGGAAATTCATATGGATTAGGTTCACCTTCTTGTGATGCTATCAAAATTTTAAAATTCTGTGATAAGACTATATCATCTTTAAAGAACTTTAATGAACTTTAGAAATCTGTGTTTAATTATCTACATTACTTCATGAGTATAGCCTCAAGCCTAGGATGTCAGAGAACTTACATGTATTTTAGCTGATGAGTACGGGACTCGTTATATGCTGTAATCTTTGCAACTTTTAATAAAACCTGTCCTTGTATGAAACGATCGTACTAAAAAACTATCATTCTTGTTGCTTCTTTCTCGCTTATATCACCCACATTACTGTATTGTTAAATCAGTATAGTTTTTTTTGGTGCATCTAAGTAGTACCATATCAGGAAATTTTTTTTAAATTAATGAATCTTTATTGCTCTTTGTATATATATATATATAATATTATATATATATATATATATATATATATATATGATATATATATATCTTTCGAGTTTTCGCTTGAGGGGGGATCGTCAGTCTTAGCCTCTTGCAGTAGGTTTTTCTGTTGTACTGACGCCATCTTGGTGCAACAGCGTTGGCTTGACTCCAGGCCCGCTGTTTGTTTGATGCGGTGTGGCGACATACTTCGGATCAGCATTTGAATTTGGCTGAGAACAAATATTGTCCAATTGACCAGAGTGGTTTCCTTTTAGCCTGTTCTGAAAGTTCTCAGAATCTAACTCGCCAATCGCCCGGACATTGCTATACTATACACAGGGAATGACGTTTCGTTACCGCCATGGATTCCCATATCTCTGATTGATTGTGACTCCATAACTGCAATATTTCCTGGTTCTGTGTGAATTCTTGTTACAATTTGTCTATTGACTGATAGCAGAGCTTGAAATTTTTTAGCATTAAACCGCATGTTTCCTTCTGCCCGTTTTTATATTGCTTTCAGTTCTTTTTGTAGTTTTGTATTATCTTACGGTTCTTGATTCTCTTTCTCTTTCTCTTTTACTTGTTTCAGTCATTTGACTGCGGCCATGCTGGAGCACCGCCTTTAGTCGAGCAAATCGACCCCCCAGGACTTATTCTTTGTAAGCCTAGTACTTATTCTATCGGTCTCTTTCACCGAACCGCTAAGTTACGGGGACGTAAACACACCAGCATCGGTTGTCAAGCGATATTGGGGGACAAACACAGACAAACACACACACACACACATATATATAATATATATATATATATAATATATAATATATATTATATATATATATATATATATATATATATATATATATATATACATATACGACGGGCTTCTTTCAGTTTCTGTCTACCAAATCCACTCACAGGGCTTTGGTCGGCCCGAGGCTATAGTAGAAGACACTTGCCCAAGGTGCCACGCAGTGGGACTGAACTCGGAACCATGTGGTTGGTAACCAAGCTACTTACCACTGTCTGTAGTACTTTTCTTTCGTCAAGGTAGCCGGTGAGAGTGTCTGACTATATGATTGAATGCATGCCTGAGAGAGAGAGAGAGAGAGAGAGAGAGAGAGAAAGAGAGGGAGAGAGAGAGCTATTACAAACTGTACTGGTTCCCTGAGGAACTTCTCTATGAGTTATTGTCACCCAACAGAGAGAGCACTTTTAGTTGCAACCGTCTGACTCCAACTTTCTAAAAAGTCATGCAGTCATTATCCTACTTTTGCAGTTATCTTGAAATCATGCAGTTTGTGACATATCTTTCCGTGATAAACTTTATAGAAAACCTTCGTAAAGACCAGATACATTACCTCCACTTAAATGGTTGAGCTATTGTTTCAGTAACCAGCCATAATACTGTAGTAGCTGTGTGAGACAGCTTCATCCGGAACGGAAGCCATGTTGCTTGTTGTCTCCTAAGAACGACATCCTCTTCCTTCTGGCGATACTTTACATTACTTTACTGGTATTGTGAGATCAGAGAGATAAGCCTGCGAGTTTTTGTATCCATTCTTCTTCCTTTGTAGTCTGGGCATATATCTTCTTTCAACTGTTGGGGGATGTTTACCAGCGCTTTCTTACCTGCAAAACTACCAGGACTTATTACTGAGTTTAAACTCATCTCAACAATGGCCGATATTATACCCCACCCGCCTTTAAGTTGACGTAACCGATGGTTTTCTCTTTCCCATGGTGGGTAGTGCATGCCATCAAAGTGACACTGGGGTACAAATATACGAAACTCAGTATACCCATCATGACTACCCGTCTGATAAGGGTACACCAGGCACATGCATCACAACCCTATGTGCGCGACAGAGTGATCTCATATCAAGATAAACAGTACATGACCTTGCGGGTAGGACCCAGTTAGAATTTTCTTCATGTTGAGTAAGCCCATCCCGCTTAAAAGGTCCCCGAATAGGATTGTTTAAGGATGTTGAACGACACATCCATGTTTCCTAAGGTGAATTATCCAAACCCCAAAGAATTCCTCTCAACACATGGCTATGGTGCTCCCCAACTACTTCTGCTCATGTTCAGAGATGCACATATTGTCAGCCACTAAGGGTCATGCTCAACTGGTTATGGTCAAACAACTGACAAGCAAATCTGTGGTATTGAGCAGAATATTTGCTGTAGCCCATCTTTTATACCGAGACAAAACAATGTACATGGTAACACTTCCAATCAGTTAAGATCAGAAGCCATGAGAGCCACTGCTTGGTATTGCATCAGGGCAGTTATTATTATGATTATTGTTGTTGTTGCTGTTTGTTTGCTTGTTTGTTGAGCGAAGCGGTCTTCGTCCCAGAGCTCGCAAGATCGCGCCTCTGTTGTGGGAGAAGTCCGAAACGTTGGTCCTTTGCTATTCATAAGACCCGCAGAAGAGAAAGCAAGTCAACCCCCGACACCGAGAGCATCGACAGATGAATGAATGCGCATCCAGGCTCAGTGGTTGCGTAGGAAGTCGGGGACAGGAAACAGGAAAAAAGAGTGAGAGAAAGTTGGAGCGAAAGAGTACAACAGGAGTCGCCCCCCCCCCACTGCCGCAGCTTCGTGGAGCGCTTAGGTGTTTTTGCTCAATAAACACACAAAACGCCCGGTTTGGGAATCGAAACCGCGATACTCCGACCGCGAGTCCGCTGCCCTAACTACTGGGCCATTGCGCCTCCTTTTGTTGCTGTTGCTTGTCTGTCTGCTGGGAACATACAGTAAATGACGCGCTTCCAATCAGAAACAGCTATCACTATATCGCCTTCACGTTTGAGCGTCTCTGACATGTTCTGTTTAGTCGTGGCGTTGATGGTCCGATCCTCTGTGACAAATGTCTTTTGTAAGAACTGTACACGCACGTTTCCTCAGCATTCCAGCGATCAACAAACAGCTTTCGACGAACAATCTCTCGACTTTCTTTTTGTTGATTTGTCAGATAAACAATGCTTCTGCAGTTTTTCTTTTAAAATCACGTGGCACGAACTTACGCAGTTGCCTACTTCTTCAAAAACCTCACAGGCGGCGAATTGAGGCTGGAGATTGTCAGACAGAGTACTTCACGGCTCTTTGCATTATGAGTTTCGGCTCTTTACGTTCTGAGTTCGAATCAGCCTTTCATCTTTACGAGATTGATAAAAAAAAAGGATCTTTTCGGTTTGAACGGCAGTTTTTTCTATCGGTGTCATATGAAATTGTCACCCATAATTATGACCCTAGTATCGATCTATTGCATTTCAATCTGTTTTAGGGTTAGGGTTAGGGGTGGGGAAAAGGGTATCTTTTTTTCTTCACAAATGTAAATAAACCCAATCTGTTTCTTAAACGAGGGACATATTCATACGGCACTTTTTTTTTACCTCAATGGACGTCATTGATTGGTTGAAGTTGCAGAAATTGAAGGAAAAAAAAACAACAAATATCTTACAAACTATAGAATTTTCTCAATAAAGCCTGCAGCGACGGCGTGTGGCAAGCACGTTTTCCTCGATCAAGAGCGAAAGTCGGAGGTTCGAAGACGATCAGATACCGTCGTAGTTCCGACCGTAAACGATGCCGACTGGCGCTCCGCCGGCGTTCGCTTCGATGACCCGGCGGGGAGCCTGCGCGGGAAACCATAGTCGGTTCCGGGGGGAGTATGGTTGCAAAACAGAAACTTAAAGGAATTGACGGAAGGGCACCACCAGGAGTGGAGCCTGCGGCTTAATTTGACTCAACACGGGAAAACTCACCCGGTCCGGACACCGGTAGGATTGACAGATCGATAGCTCTTTCTCGATTCGGTGGGTGGTGGTGCATGGCCGTTCTTAGTTGGTGGAGCGATCCGTCTGGTTGATTCCGATAACGAACGAGACTCCGGCCTGCTAACTAGCGCGTCGATTAGTGCTTTTCCGGTAACGCGGCGGCGCCGAAACCGTCGTCGGTAGCTCCGCGCGCGGCCCGGGCTTGCCATTGCCGCCGCTCTCCTTCGCGTCCGACGCTGCGGCCGCGTCCGGCTGCCGTCCCCCGTTCGCGGGGGTTCGGTCGCGGCGTGGTTGCGGCGTCGGTTGCTGGCCCAGTGGAGCATTTGTCCATCGGACGTGGTCACTATTCATGGGGAACGTTTTGAACTCGTTGGTCGGAGCCGGTTCAACCCACTTCAGGAAAATGCCACTGTAAGTACAAGTTAGCCAATAGTTGTAAGTAGCTTTCGTGGGTGGTAGACCTAACCCGTCGCTAGGTTTAACTTTGCCACCTGGCATCTAGAATGCTTTTTACCGGATTCCACGTTGTGGCGAGTATTCGAGAGCCGGATTTCCTGTTTATAGATATCGTCCTCTCTTCCTCCCAGCAGTTTTGAAAACCTTGTAATGAGTCATGGGCACTGCCTTCTAGCCTAACTAAAACATGAAAAAAATCTGACGATGATTTCTTTGTATTACAGCGCGTATTTTCGGAAAGTAATTGCTGTCCGCTATCATGGAAGATCGTCCAAATTTGGAATCGTCTCCGCTGGATGGTCTTTCCGATTTGAAACACTGTACCTCTTTATGATACTGCGAATGGTTCAAACAATGTTTCCGACATATCTGTTGCGACATTAGGAAAAAAATTGCTCCTATATATCGAAGTATACATACGTAAAATAACAAGAAAAAGAAAACGGGGGAAAAAAAGAGGTGGCGGAAAAAATGATTTTGCAAAGTTGGCGATTCTTTTGGCAAAAAAACCAAAAGGATCAACTACAGTTTGGGAGACGGGAGTGTTAGGGAGTCGTGCGATGCACAAAGGTATTTTATGCAGTCTGGATTCTGAACTTGTAAAAATTGCCTTGCTGGGTAAAACGCCGTCCAGTTTGGGATTGGTAAATGAGCATTCTATGTATTGAGCTCAAAGACTTCTTTGGATTT
Source organism: Octopus sinensis (assembly GCF_006345805.1). Lineage (NCBI taxonomy): Eukaryota > Metazoa > Mollusca > Cephalopoda > Octopoda > Octopodidae > Octopus > Octopus sinensis. The sequence continues at coordinate 46,051,654 of NC_043014.1, read as the reverse complement.
CCATGTGGTCCCTGAATTTACAACAAACAAAGATGCTGGCGAAGTCTCCGTTCATGAAATTAGAGGAGGTTTAGTGTATATAGCGTCAAAGCTGGCAGAAACGTTAGCACGCCGGGCGAAATGCGCAGCCGTATTTCGTCTGTCGTTACGTTCTGAGTTCAAATTCCGCCGAGGTCGACTTTGCCTGTCATCCTTTCGGGGTCGATAAATAAAGTACCAGTTACGCACTGGGGTCGATGTAATCGACTTAATCCCTTTGTCTGTCCTTGTTTGTCCTCTCTGTGTTTAGCCAACTTGTGGGTAGTAAAGAAATATGTATTTCGTCTGCTGCTACTGTCTGAGTTTCGCCGAGGTCGATTTTACCTTTCATCTTTCGGGGTCGATAAATTAAGTACCAGTTCCGCATAATCTCTTGCCGATACTGACTTTCGTTGCCTTTCATCCTTTCGAGGTCGATAAATTAAGTACCAGTTACGCACTGGGGTCGATGTAATCGACTTAATCCCTTTGTCTGTCCTTGTTTGTCCCCTCTGTGTTTATCCCCTTGTGGGTAGTTAAGAAATATATATATACACTTATATGCACTCGGTGGGGAGTCCAAGGGTGGGTGTCGGTCTACTCAGGGACACTCTCATAAGGGCGGCTCTTTTGAGGCTGTTGTATTAGTCGGTAAAGGATTCTGGGTCAGTGGCGATGGTGAGGGCAGCAAATCCAACAACTGCTCTGAGATGGAATACACTCCAGCTTCATGAATGAAAGCTCGTATCTTCGTATCATAAGAGTAGATGTTGGTAGACGTGGTAGTTAATATGGCATAGCGGGAACCGTGTCCCTAACGATTTGTCTTTCCGTTCAAAGGCCAGAAAACATTCTAGTCTACACCAACTGCAAATACCCTTTCACTCTTTTACTCGTTTCAGTCATTTGGCTGTGGCCATGCTGGAGCACCGCCTTTAGTCGAGCAAATCGATCCCAGGACTTATTCTTTGTAAGCCTAGTACTTATTCTATCGGTCTCTTTTACCGAACCGGTAAGTTACGGGGACAAACACAAACACTCAAACACACACACACACACACACACACACACACACACACACACACACACACCACACACACACACAGTCCCACTGCGTGGCACCTTGTGAGTGGATTTGGTCGACGGAAACTGAAAGAAGCCCGTCGTATATATATATATATCACCTGACCGACCAGACCATAAGATGTTGTTACACATCGCTGGTCACAATGCGTTCGCATTGTTTTAGCCGTTGAATGACAGGCCAACAGAAGAAAGAGTGGTGAAAGAGTACAGCAGGGATCACCACCCGCTGCCGGAGCGTCGTGGTGCTTTTATGTGTTTCCGCTCAATAAACACTCACAACGCCCGGCCTGGGAATCGAAACCGCGATCCTACGACCGCGAGTCCGCTACCCTAACCACTGGGCCTCCCATATGTATATATTATATATAATATTATATATAATATATATATATATATATATATATATAATATAATATATA
>NC_043014.1:46040131-46047631 GCF_006345805.1 Octopus sinensis | reverse complement strand
TTGTTGACACACTCGGGCAGAAATTGAATTCACTTCAATAGACGTCATTGATTGGTTGAAATTGCCGAAATGCAAAAAATTAAACAACAAATAGCTTACAAACTACAGAATGTTCTCAAGAAAGCCAAGAGAAAAATATGTTCTATAAACACATTCTACCAGTACACAAAGTTTAAAAGTGTTTAGTTACAAAGAAATTATTTTTAAAAATCTGCCGGTCAAAGCGAAAAGATCCACAGTTCATATTCCTTGTACTCATGCTTCGTATTTTTTTGTTGGACATGTTTCATGACGTCCTGTGCCCACATATGCTTTTATATATATATTATATATATATATATATATATATATATATATATATATATATATATATTATATAATATATATATAGTTAATCCAAACATGAAAACACAAAGAGAAAACACACAACAACGCGAGGACGTGGAACAAATATAGTATTATTGGACGCTCAGGAACGAAGGAAAGAAGGAGGGTTTAACGTTTCGAGCGGAGCTCTTCGTCAGAAACATAGGAAAAGGAAAGATCCTGAGAAGGGAAGACAGAGGGAAAAAATCGTCAACGGTACACACGCGGTCACACTAATACATATAGATATAGGTATGTACAGTTTATTTATATCCAGTTAAAAGAAGAAAAGAAAATGGAAATAAGGAAGTTAGCAATTATTTATTATTAACAAATAGGTCGTCTTCGCTTCTTACAGCCGTTTCAATTAATTCTTAATAGTTTAATTACAAATTTGTACATTAAATTTGCATTTATGTGACGTGAGCATAATTTCATCAGAGAAAAAACAATGTACCTTGGGATGTTATATGTGAACCTATCAATTCATTTCAGCAGACATATATGTGTGTGTGTGTGTGTGTGTGTGTGTGTGTTAGTAGGTAAGTCATCTAAAAGTCCTTCACGCACATATATACTCTTTTACTTGTTTCAGTCATTTGACTGCGGCCATGCTGGAGCACCGCCTTTAGTGTGACGCTTACAGCACCTAGGTTTCCCAAGCGGTCCCCATTCTAAGTACTAACTAGGCTCGACGTTGCTCAACTTCGGTGATCGGACGAGAACCAGTGCTTTTAACATGATATGGCCGTTATATACTATAATATATATTCTTTTTGTGCCTTATAATATAACACACTCACCGGTAAAATTTCCACTATTTTCTTTTTATTTTTTCCTAAAATTTCTTGCGTCTTCCAACCTTTCAATACTTTGACTCTTATATATATCGGTATATATATATATATGTATATATATATAATATAGATATTATATATATAATATATATAGATTATATATAATATATAATATATATATATATATATATATATATATATATATATGCGGATTATATAGATATATATATCTTATATATATATATATATGCGCATATATATTATATATGCGTTGTCTGATAGAAAAAACCTACCCTTCTTCTGTCGATGGGATATATGGCCCATTTATTAGACTATTTTCTTTAGTCATTTGCGCTGTGATCACTTATAGACTTTATGAAATACCCATATATATAAATATATATATATATATATATATATATTACATACACACAAGCATACATACAACCCATACACATAATGCATCCGAAACACACATACATACACCTCACACATACATACACACACACACACTTACTCACACACCTGTATGTATGCGCACACACATGCACATACACACACTTCCCCACACCCACACGTACATACATACACACTCACACACACACATACACACACACACACGGACATACATCTATGCACACACATACATACACACATACTCACATACATTCATCGCACACACTGCCACCAGACATACACACAGACACACTCACACATCCACACACATACATACGTACGCGCATACTCGCAGGCACGCGCACATACGCACTTACGCCGGCTCGCGTTGCATACGCGTCGCATACACCTCGCCCTGGACCTGACGAGACCTCCCGCCCGTTCCTGGGACCGTCGCGTGTCGTTGGTTTTCCCACGCCTGTCTCCGCGGTACCACTCTTCCATCTTCCCCTCAGCTGGAGTCCTTTTCCTTAACCCCCCCTTTTTTCGTTACACACACGCGCACACATATACACACCTTGCCTATATATATACATCACTCTTACACACATTCATCTACTCATTATACCACCACGACACTGGACACACACACACACTACTATCAACACACGCTGGCACGCTACATACGCCCCCACCCTCCTCCCTCCTCCTCCCTTCCTCCTTCCTTCTTTTTCCTACTACTGACCTCCCTTCCTCCTTCCTTCTTTTTCTTGTCTGCTAGCTGACCACTAGTCTCGCCCTACCTCACACGCCTACACACAGACGCACACACTAACACACACCTATATTTTTTTGTTTTTTCATCTCGCCTCACACACACACATACACACACGCACATGCACACACTCACACATACACACACATCTGTTGGGTTACCAACCTTGTCTCCACTCTTTTGCCTTTAAAAACCCACTTTGCTCTTGTTATCGTCAACATCCGCCTTCACCATGTGCAACTCGTAAACACCAGTCGTCTTTTTCTCTTTCCCTGTTGCCCGCTCTGGGATCTTTCTTTCCTCTCTCTTCCTTCTTTATGTTTCCGACGAAGAGCTCCGCTCGAAACGTCATACCTCCCTGCTTCCATCTCCTGAGCGCCTTTTAATAATAATACTGTAATTGTTTTTTTGTTTCCCTTTTGGATTAAAATTATACCACTGCGCGCCTACACGGACCCCTGTACCTTGGATACCAACTCTCGGATTTTTTGCACCTACGGATTATTGTTACCATTCTTCCTGACCTACGGATCACCTGCAACTTTCTTCCGGAGTACCGCTTACCGTGATGTAAAATCATTACTTAATCTGTCCGTTGACTCTCAAATCTCTTTCCTGACTTTTTTCAACTTTTTTCTATTGTTTTCAAACTGTCTTCACCCTTTTTCTTCTTTCGTTGTTTTCCTGTTGTCTCTCCTTTTTCCTGCTTCGCCACCACCCACCTTTACCTGGTTGCCACCACCTCTCATCATGCCTGACTTGCACTCGTTCGTCAAACACCTTCAATCCCTCCTCAGCCGCTACCTCGCGTTCTTCCCCCCACAATGTTCCGCACCTGCTATAAAACTTTCCCGCTTGCTTTTTAAGAAAACCCGCCACTCTAGTCATCTTTCCTTTCTTAGCCGGTGCCTCCGCCATCATGTCACACCCCGCGGTTTCCTCTTGAAGTTCCACGCTACCCCCTATTCCTCCCCCTTCATCGAACCCACCCTCGCTCGGACCTCCCGCTCCCTCCTCCGCGCCACCATCCGCTCCACCCGCCCCCTCCTTGACTCCCTCGACCATCAACTTCCCCAGGCCTACCTCCTTCTCTCCGCCCTCTGCCCTCCACTCTTCACCCAACCTATCCTCCGCTTCATTCTTAATCTCAACCACCAACTCTACAACCACCTCACACACACAAAAAACAAAAAACTCCACCTCCTCCTAAACCTCACCCCCCCCTTCCCCATCCTCCCCCACTGTCCCCCCCCCTCCTTCGCACCTACCCCACCCTTCCACGGACCCCCCCCCACCGTGACCTTCCTACGCCTAACCCATCTTCACCCAACCACCCCTACCCTCCCCTTCACACCCCTGCACCCCCTCCGCCTGCCCCTAGTCCTCCCACCACCCCGCTTCCTCGCGCTGTTGTCACTATACCCCCCCACCTCCCCTCTCCGCCGCTGAGCGCTCCCTCCTCAGTAAAGGTCTCCGCTTCACGCCACTCACGCGCCACTGTGATGAGTTCGAGACTCGGGCGGACGTCAACCTGTTCCTGCGCCGCCTCAAACTTCGCGCATACTACCACGCGTCCCCGCAGCGTCAAAACAATCAGGATTGCTTTTGGAGCTGGGGCGTCGTCCATCCATCTGGACGCCGCCCCCAGGCCTTTTCAGTAGCCTAGATTCGTTTGTACATGACTGCAACGCTTTGGTCCACCGTTTCAACTTTGAACCAAGACCCCGCCGAGCCAACCTCACTCGGGCCGAATCCATTGCCCTTCGCCACCTCCGCCGTCGTGATGACATTGTCATCAAACGGCGGACAAAGGGGCAGTGGTAGTGTGGCGCGCGGACCTATACAGGGAGGAAGCGCTCAACCAGCTTCAAAATCCACTCTTCTATCGCCTCCTCCCCTCCGATCCCACCTCCTCCTACCAACAACGAGTGTCCTCCACCATCCACGACCTCATCTCCTCCTCCGCTCTCCCCCTCACCGCCACCAACCTCATCGTCCGCACACCCCGCACCTCCACCATCTACTTCCTTCCCAAGATCCATAAACCCTCTAATCCTGGCCGTCCCATAGTCTCTGCCTGTAATTGCCCCACTGAACTCATCTCCCTATACCTCGACCGCATCCTGTCCCCCTTAGTCGCAGCCCTCCCATCCCACATACACGACACCAACCACGCCCTCCGTCTCTTCAATTCCTTTTCCTTCCCTTCCAGCCCCTCACACCTCCTCTTCACTTTAGATGTAAAATCCCTGTACACAGTGATTCCCCACAATGACGGTCTCCTAGCCCTCCAACACTTCCTCGACCGTCGTCCCGACCCCACCCCCAGCACCCCCACCCTTCTCCGTTTGGCCGAGCTCGTCCTCACCCTCAATTGCTTCACGTTCGCCGGGGAAACGTACCAACAGGTGTCCGGGGTCGCGATGGGAACTAGGATGGGCCCCAATTTCGCCAGTCTCTTTCTTGGCTACATTGAGGCCCAAGTGTTCTCCCAGTTCTCTGGGCCGACCCCCGAACTATACGGTCGCTATATCGACGACTGCGTAGGTGCCACCTCCCTTCCCGTGAACTTCTCTGCCAATTCATCTCTTTCCTTTCCAACTTTCACCCTCCCTTCAATTCACCTCCACCATCTCCAACACCTCTGTCAACTTCCTTGACATCTCTCTCCGCATCGATCACCCCTCCAGATCTCTCACCACCACCGCCTTTTTAAACCTACGGATTCCCACCTCTATCTCAACTTCTCTTCCTCCCACCCCTTCCACACCAAACGAGCCATCCCCTACTCCCAGTTCCTCCGCCTCCGACGTTTGTGCAGCCGCGACCAGGATTTCGAGACCCAATCTCAATACCTGGCCCGCATGTTCAGACTCCGAGGTTACCCACCCATACTCCTCTCTGATGCCCTCACCCGCGCCCGTCGCATCGACCGCACTACCGCCCTGTCTCCTTCCCCGCCCACCCCCCAACCGCACCCCCTTCCCCCTCCTTTTCCACCCCTCTACCCTACCCCTTCGTCGCAAGATACTACGTGCCTTCCGTCGCCTCCAGCTTGATCCCACCACCCGCCCCATTTTCCCTAACCTACCCCTGTCCTCTTTCAAACGAGCCCGCAATCTGCGTGACCTCCTGGTCCACAGCACCCTCTCTCCTTCCCCCTCAGCCCCACACGGATCATTCCCTTGCTCTAGATCCCGCTGCAACACTTGCCCCTTCATCACCAACACCACCGCTGTCACCGGCTCCAACCTGCACACTGTACGCATTAGGCACTCTTTTACGTGCACCTCGTCTGGCCTTATTTACTGCATTAAATGCAACCTATGCGGGATGCTGTATGTAGGACAGACGGGACGCCGGTTGTCCGACCGTTTCACTGAGCACTTAAGGGACGTTCGCCTACACTCTCTTTCTCCCGTCGCACGCCACTTCCGCTCGGCCGGCCATTCCCTAGATGACATCTCAGTGTTTGGTCTCGCCCCCCACCAAGGTCGCCCACTTTCCAGGCTCCACTTGGAGCAACGCTACATCTTCACCCTACAAACTACCACCCCACACGGACTTAACACAGCCCCCTCCTCCTGAGATCTGCTTTTTTTTTTTTTTTTTTTTTTTTTTTTTTTTTTTCACACACACACACCCACCTGCCTCCCACACGCACACACCCACCCACCTACCTCCCACACACACCCAACCACCTACCTCCCACACGCCTGTTCACACACACACATACGCAGACCCATTTACGTACATACATTCACACATTTAATCACACACACTTACAGACATACTAGCACACACTAACATACAAACCAACATGCACATACACACACACATACATACATACGCACACACATACATACTTACACACACACACACACACACAGACATACATACACACATACACACACACATACATACGCACATACATACACACACACTCACACACACACACACCGCACGTACATACTTCACACACACACATGCAAACATACATGTAGGCACATACATACATACATGCCCACACATGCACACCCTTACACTGAATGCACACACACATACACCTTTTTGCATCCAGGCAGCCCCCCCTCTTTTCTGCTTTCCGGTTTTGGCTGATGGATCCTCGGTTCCCGCGTAGCGGGGCGTTCGAGGGCCTTTGCGCTCGCGCGCCTTGGCGCGCGCTGGGGGCTTGGTCGGCCCCTTGGGCTTGCGTTGTACTGCTTGTGCGTTGTGTGCGTGAGCGCGCTTTGTGCGTGTGGGCTTGCTTCGGATGTGCGCGTGCGTATGTATGCATACATACCCCACACACTCGCATGCATCCCTACCCACATACATACACGCACACCTACTCACACACACACATACACACACATACCTGCACACACACACACATACATACATACACATACATACCTACTTCAGACATACACACACACAGACATACACCCATACACTCACACTCACACGCATACACACACACACATACACACGCACACGTACACATACACACACACACACACACCTACATACATACATTACACTTGTATACACACACACTTACATTCATACACACACACACCTACACAGCCATACCCTCATTCAGACACACACATCTACCTACACACACACAAACACACACGGACACACACCCATACATACATACATCTACACACACACGCCTACACACATACATACACACATACATAAACACACACACATATACATATACACACATACGCACACACACATATACTTATACACATGCACACACACACACATACATACATACACCCATATACATACATACACACATACCCACATACTCCTATACGCACATACATACACAAAGACATACACATACACACTCACACAAACATACACACACATACTTACACACACACTCACCTGCACGCGCACACACATGCATGACAAACACCCATACACTCACACTCACATACGCACACACCAACATAAACACGCACACGCACACACACACCTACACTCCCACACACATACACACGCACCTACATACACACACGCACGCATACACACGCATACACACACACCCACATACACATGCATACACACACACACACAAACATGCACGGACACACCCAGACATACACCTATATACACACACACCTACATACACACACATACATA
>NC_043014.1:45922631-46035131 GCF_006345805.1 Octopus sinensis | reverse complement strand
AATGCTGAATAAGCGCTATAGACAGACCATAGTTAAGTTCCAGGTTCGGTGATTTTGTGAATAAGGGGTTCAACGTTGGTCATATGTCAGCGTGTGTATATAAGAATTTCTTGCGTAATGAGATAAAAAACCAAGGTTGTGTAGATATTAGAGCATTTATAGATATATTTATATCTATAAATGTTCTAATATCTACACAGCCTGTTTTTTTTTTTTATCTCATTACGAAAAAAACTCTTATATATATATATATATATATTATATATATATATATATATATATATGTACTTGTATATGGTGTGTTGTGAACTTATGGAAAGAAATCCCATACAACTCAACAATTTTGGCAAAAATGGAGAAGAGAAGATGTTAATCGTTTTGTACAGCGATATAAAAATCATGCAAATTCATGGCTGAAGAGAATTAATTAGATTAAATTAAACTAATTATATATTACTGTACTCTCCTATGCAAGAAGAATATACAAAATTTTTACAAAGGCATAGGAGTGGCTATGTGGTAAGTAGCTTGCTTACAAACCACATAGTTTTGGGTTCAGTCCTACTGCGTGGCACCTTGGGGAAGTGTCTTCTACTATAGCCTCGGGCTGACCAAAGCCTTGTGAGTGGATTTGGTAGATGGAAACTGAAAGAAGCCCATCGTATATATGTATATATATATATCATCATCATCATCGTTTAGCGTCCGTTTTCCATGCTAGCATGGGTTGGACGGTTCTACTGGGGTCTGTGAAGCCAGAAGGCTTCATCAGGCCCAGTCAAATCTGGCAGTGTTTCTACGGCTAGATGCCCTTCCTAACGCCAACCACTCCGTGAGTGTAGTGGGTGCTTTTTACTGCTCGTGCCACCCGCACTGGTGCCAGACAGAGCTGGCAAACGGCCACGAACGGATGGTGCTTTTTATGTGCCACCGGCACGAGGGCCAGGCGAGGCTGCAACGGACACGAAACGGGGCGGTGCTGGCAACGGTCGCGAAACGGAAAGTTCTCTTACATGCCACCGGCACTGGTAACACACATCTGCAATTTCCATTGATCGATTTCCATTGATCGATTTCCATTGATCGATTTCGATTCTGATCGTCACTTGCCTCAACGGGTCTTCACAAGCAGAGTTTTGACATGCCACCGGCACTGGTAGCACATCCGCAATTTCCATTGATAGATTTCGATTCTGATCCTCACTTGCCTCATCACGTCTTCACAAGTAGAGTTTTGTGTCCCAGAAGGGAAGGTATGCATACGTAGGCTGGCTCCATCCCATGTAGAAGGCCACGGTTATGGACTCACTTGTCCTGCCGGTCTTCTCGCGCACAGCACACTCCAGAGGTCTCGGTCTCTAGTCATTTCCTCAGTGAGACCTAAAGTTCGAAGGTCGTGCTTCACCACCTCGTCCCAGGTTTTCCTGGGTCTGCCTCTTCCACAGGTTCCCTCACCGCTAGGGTGTGGCACTTTTTCACACAACTATCTTCATCCATTCTCGCCACATGACCATACCAGCGCAAACGTCTCTCTTGCACACCACCAACTGATGCTTCTTAGGTCCAGCTTTTCTCTCAAGGTACTTACACTCTGCCGAGTGTGAGTACCGGCATTACACATCCATCGGAGCATACTGGCTTCATTTCTAGCGAGCTTACGCATATCCTCAGCAGTCACGGCCCATGTTTCACTGCCATGTAGCATGGCTGTTCGTACACACGCATCATACAGTCTGCAGTCTGCCTTTCACTCTGTGCGAGAGGCCTTTTGTCACCATAGAGGTAAGAGCTCTCTGAACTTTGCCCAAGCTATTCTTACTCTAGCAGTTACACTTTCACACACACCCCCCCGCCCCCGCTGCTGACTTGGTCACCTAGGTAACGGAAACTATCAACTATTTCTAGTTTTTCTCCCTGGAATGACGGAAGTTGGTCTCAGAGCATTTTCAGTGTTTATTGTTCCTGAGCATCTGCCACATACAAAAACCATCTTCCTAGTTAGCCTTCCTTTGACATTGCTGCATCTCTTATGTGTCCATAGCTTACACTTGGTGCATCTTATAGAGTTTCTACCTACACCTTTTCTACAGATCGAGCAGGGCCATCTACCTGAAGGTGTTTGTGATTTGTCTACCTTCCTACTGATTACGACTTTGGTTTTAGCTAGATTGACTCTGAGGCCCTTCGATTCTAATCCTTGTTTCCACACCTGAAACTTCTCCTCCAGTTCTGATAGCGACTCAGCAATTAGAGCAAGGTCATCAGCATAGAGGAGCTCCCAAGGGCATCCTGTCTTGAATTCCTCCGTTATTGCCTGGAGGACTATGATAAATAGGAGGGGGCTGAGTACTGAGCCTTGGTGGACTCTACCTCTCTACCTCTACCCGGAATTCTTCACTGTACACATTTCCAACCCTCACCCTACTAGCGGCGTCCCTGTACATGGCCGCACAGCTCTCACTACCCATTCATCTATCCCTAGTTTCCTCATTGCCCACCAGATAAGGGATCGGGGGACCCTGTCGAAGGCTTTCTCCATGTCAACAAAAGCCAGGTACAGGGGCTTATCTTTGGCTAGGTATTTCTCCTGCAGCTGCCTTACCAGGAATATAGCATCAGTAGTACTTTTCCCTGGCACAAACCCAAACTGCATCTCATCTAAACTAACTCTCTCTCTAATTAGTTGGGCTATGACCCTCTCCGTAACCTTCATCACCTGGTCCAACAGCTTGATACCTCTGTAGTTATTTGTATCTAGGGCATCACCTTTACCTTTGTAGCAGTTGACTATTATACTGCTACACCAGTCATTGGGTATGACCCCTTTGTGTATCACCTGATTAACTATACGGGTGACTAGGCTATAGCCGACACTACCAGACATTTTGAGCATCTCTGCAGTGATTCCTGATGGGCCTGGGGCTTTCCCTGTCTTCATGCTTCTAATTGCCTTAGCTACCACGGAACTATCAACTCGGATAGCTGGTCCCTCTGTTGGGTCAACATTCGGCAGACTCTCTTTATCCCATTCATTTTCTTCATTCAGCAACCTTTCATAGTGGCATCTTCCAAACCTCTCTCTTTGCATCCTCATTTAGCGCAAGTGACCCATCTTCCATGCGAACACACTTCTCTCCTACCACATCACGATTCTCTCTCACACACTGTCTTGCAACACGAACACCTCCAGTCTTTGGTCCTCACGGCGCAGAACATTGGCAAATTTTTTTCTATCTGCTTCCCCTCTGGCTAAATAAAACTGTCTCCCTCCTAGCTTCTCTCTTTTGGCATCTGATACAATCCCCTGCTAACCCACCCCCCATTTTTCCAGACCTTCCAAGCCTGTCTCTTTTCTCTAATAGCCCTGTCTACAATATTGTTCCACCACCTACGTTATTCTAGGTCGAGAGGGGACTTTGCACCAGCCACAGATCTGGTCAGTGGCTTCAGCAGGTTGTCCCTTAGAACGTCCAGCTGTCCTAAAGTCACTAACTACCAGTCTATGTTGTGGGTACATTCTTCACCTGGGAAGGTTTTGGCATTTATAAGCAGCCATCTCTCCCTTTGCCTTGTAAGGATGTAGTCAATTTGGCTGGTATGTTGGCCCGATTGGTAAGTGACTAGGTGGCTGGTAGGTTTCCTGAAGTTAGTGTTGCAAATCATAAGATTATTTGCATCGCAGAACTCCAGCAGCCTGGTTCCCTCCTCGTTGCGGGAGCCATAGCCATAGCCTCCATGTACGCCATGGAAGCCCCCAGCATGTCGTCCAACGTGACCATTGAAGTCACCAGCCACAAAGATAAGGTCTCTGTCGTTCGTCAACGAGATAGTCTGCAGTAGAGTGTCATAGAATCGGTCTTTCTGTCCATCGGGTAGCCCCGACTGAGGAGCATAGGCTGATATAATGGTTGCTAAACTATGATGAAGCACTAATCTAATCTTAAGTATTCTGTCACATACTCTGATTACCTCAATTACTTTATCTACCCATTTCTCAGCGATAAGTATACCCACGCCACCAACCCCGTCAGTGTTCCCTGCCCAGAAAATCTTGTACCCTGCGCCCTGCGTTCTTGCCTGTGAGGAACCTAGCTGATCCTCCTCTCCACCTTATTTATTTCTTGCATGCAACATATATCACACATCTCCGTTCAAGCATCTCGACTATCTCACCAGACCTACCTTTCAGAGTGCCAACGTTGAGGGTGCCAACCCTGAGGGGGTGGGAGGCATGGGCTCTAGAGACCCTGGGACGGTGGACAGTAGCTTCGTGTACCTGAAAAGAAAGCTCGCATTTGGCAGAATTCATGTGCAAGAAATGAAGTAGTAAAGTAGCCTTCAGTACAACCTGCATAACGCTAGCCTTTCATATTTTGCACTGTATGAACATATTACCTTACACGGTCGAGACTAGGGGTAGGGAGGGGTAGGGATGGTGAGAACATTTGCAGTCTTCATGGGAAGCAACCCCGGAATGGCAGAGAATAGGAACTTCCGTCATGCGTGGTGGGGGTGGGAGTGCGGGTGCACCGTGTCTGAGTAAGAGGTTCTGTTAATCGTATGAGCTAGCAAATGGGTTTGTATGAATCGGGAGACACACTAAACGAAAAATTGAAAAATCAGAGTGGCTATGAACCTGTAGACAAGTCTAAACGAAAAAAAAATGTTTGAGCTAGACAGGGTAATGAGGGAATACTGAAAGAATGAGGGACAATACAATGAGATGGAAATTGAAGAATAGAGAAAGAATAAGAATAAGTGCAAGAAAGAAGGTAGTCGTAGCGAGGTTGGACGATTCACTTAACTTTTAGCCATTCATGATCTGTGCGTATTCTTTAGATATTTTGAAGCGAGTGGGGTTAACGATAAATGCGATCGCTCTTTTATATATGGCGATGATGGTTTTGGGAAGGGGGGGGGCATAGAGAACCATGGCGATGATGGTTATGGGAAGGGGGGACATAGAGAGAGAGAGAGAGGTTTAGTTAGAGAGAGAGGTCAAGGGACACGTGACAATAAGCGGTGTGAGGGAATTTGACTGGGGACGGCATTGTCGATAAATAAACATTAGATAAATAGGTTTGAAAATCAGAAAAATCAGAGGAATATCATTATTGATAGCTAATATAACACCGTGTCTGAGTAAAGAGGTTCTGTTAATCGTATGAGCTAGCAAATGGGTTTGTATGAATCGGGAGACAACACTAAACGAAAAATTGAAAAATCAGAGTGGCTATGAACTGTAGACAAGTCTAAACGAAAAAAAAAAAAAAAAAAATGTTTGAGCTAGACAGGGTAATGAGGGAATACTGAAAGAATGAGGGACAATACAATGAGATGGAAATTGAAGAATAGAGAAAGAATAAGAATAAGTGCAAGAAAGAAGGTAGTCGTAGCGAGGTTGGACGATTCACTTAACTTTTAGCCATTCATGATCTGTGCGTATTCTTTAGATATTTTGAAGCGAGTGGGGTTAACGATAAATGCGATCGCTCTTTTATATATGGCGATGATGGTTTTGGGAGGGGGGGGCATAGAGAACCATGGCGATGATGGTTATGGGAAGGGGGGACATAGATATATATATATATATATATATGTATGTATGTGTGTGTATATGTTTGTGTCTGTGTTTGTCCCCACAACATTGCTTGACAACCGATGCTGGTGTGTTTACATCCCTGTAACTTAGTGGTTTGGCAAAAGAGACCGATAGAATAAGTACTAGGCTTACAAAGAATAAGTCCTGGGGTCGATTTGCTTGACTAAAGGCAGTGCTCCAGCATGGCTGCAATCAAATGACTGAAACAAGTAAAAGAGTAAAGAGTAAAGAGAGATTCAGTAAGATGTTTAATTTTTTCAGTTTTGCAGAATTTGTCATAAAAATATAAGATTCAAAACAATGTTTCATCTTTTCACTTTTTATGTTTATTAATTAAAAAAAATTTTTTTTTGTTTTATTGAGAATTAAACAACATTTTTAGTTGAAGGAAATAACCAAAAGTACTGATATTTCTCGTAAAACGGGAGATAACGCAATTTTATAATGGGGGTGAGGTAACCAAAATGTACCATCACCCCTATAGGATCACAAGATTTAACACCATCACCGGGCCCATGATTTTCATAAGCAGAATGTGCAGTGTAGAGAGCATCTGAAACAGGCTTCTGACAATTGGTCACTGTGACCTTTGAAAACCCCATCAGTTTTTACATGTCTCTAAGATGCCAAAATCTGGGGCTAAATCCAATAGGCAATTCCACTGATGCTGACCCCTATTTTCTAACAGCTGTGAACCTCATTCCAACATAGACCCTTAGTCAATTCCACTGATGCTGACCCCTATTTTCTAACAGCTGTGAACCTCATTCCAACATAGACCCTTAGACAATTCCACTGATGCTGACTCCTATTTTCTAACATCTGTGAACCTCATTCCAACATAGACCCTTAGTCAATTCCACTGATGCTGACCCCTATTTTCTAACATCTGTGAACCTCATTCCAACATAGACCCGTAGTCAATTCCACTGATGCTGACCCCTATTTTCTAACAGCTGTGATTCCAATATAGACCCTTAGTCAATTCCACTGATGCTGACCCCTATTTTCTAACATCTGTGAACCTCATTCCAACATAGACCCTTAGTCAATTCCACTGATGCTGACCCCTATTTTCTAACATCTGTGACCTCATTCCAACATAGACCCGTAGTCAATTCCACTGATGCTGACCCCTATTTTCTAACAGCTGTGATTCCAATATAGACCCTTAGTCAATTCCACTGATGCTGACCCCTATTTTCTAACATCTGTGAACCTCATTCCAACATAGACCCTTAGTCAATTCCACTGATGCTGACCCCTATTTTCTAACAGCTGTGAACCTCATTCCAACATAGACCCTTAGTCAATTCCACTGATGCTGACCCCTATTTTCTAACATCTGTGAACCTCATTCCAACATAGACCCTTAGTCAATTCCACTGATGCTGACCCCTATTTTCTAACATCTGTGAACCTCATTCCAACATAGACCCTTAGTCAATTCCACTGATGCTGACCCCTATTTTCTAACAGCTGTGAACCTCATTCCAACATAGACCCTTAGTCAATTCCACTGATGCTGACCCCTATTTTCTAACATCTGTGAACCTCATTCCAACATAGACCATGCTCATCATAGCACCTTAGCCACCACTACCATTAACACCATCATGGCCTTGACAATCACTATTCCACCATACACACACACACACACACGTGTGCACCATGCTACCATCATCCCCATCGTCCCACCCACGTTGACCCAGCATGGAATGTCAAAACCCAATGCAGAAGCCAAGCCCAGTTTAAAGAATGCCACAATAACTTTGAGTATTCTATTTTCCAACTCAGCCACTACCATTCCTTTATTCCTTCACCCTGTCATTCCTTCATTCTTTCTATTCAAATAATTCCTGGTCTTACAGGGATTGGTGCAACAGGAGATACGTGCACTTCTGCACATGCAATAGATCTACTTGACTTCTCTCTGTCTCTCTCTCTGTCTCTTCCCCTCTCTTTCTCATGCACTTTATGCATACATGTGCATCTGTGTATGTGTACTCTTTACTCTTTACTTGTTTCAGTCATTTGACTGCGGCCATGCTGGTGCACTCGACCCCGGGACTTATTCTTTGTAAGCCCAGTACTTATTCTATCGGTCTCTTTTGCCGAACCGCTAAGTGACGGGGACATAAACACACCAGCATCGGTTGTCAAGCAATGCTAGGGGGACAAACACAGACACACAAACACACACATACATATACATATATACGACAGGCTTCTTTCAGTTTCCGTCTACCAAATCCACTCATAAGCTTTGGTCGGCCCGAGGCTATATCAGAAGACACTTGCCCAAGATGCCACGCAGTGGGACTGAACCCGGAACCATGTGGTTGGTAAGCAAGCTACTTACCACACAGCCAATATATATATATATATATATTAGATTTTGGGATCAATCCAGTACCAAACAAGGATCCTGGATTATTTTTCCGTTTTTTTTACCTAATTTTTGGGGGCGATCAGGTTCATTTTCAGTATTCTCACCTGTGAGAGCAGTTGAGTTTTTTTCAGATATTCTCATTTTAAAAATCATCTCCAGCATAGGCGCAAGAGTGGCTGTGTGGTAAGTAGCTTGCTTACCACCCACATGGTTCCGGGGTTCAGTCCCACTGCGTGGCATCTTGGGCAAGTGTCTTCTGCTATAGCCCCGGGCGACCAATGCCTTGTGAGTGGATTTGGTAGACAGAAACTAAAAGAAGCCCATCGTATATTCTGCTGAGATCAACTTTGCATATCGACCTTTTAGGGTCAATGAAATAAGTACCAGTTGAGCACTGAGGTCAATGTAATTGACTTATCTCCCTCCCCTGAAATGACCGGCCTTGTGCCAAAATTTGAAATCATCATCATCATCATCATCATCATCACCACCACCACCACCACCACCACCATCACCATCATCATCACCATCATCATCATCATCATCATCATCATCATTATTATTATTATTATTATTATTATTGAGTGAGAGAGCAGTTCATGCCATCAATGACACTGGGGTAAAATATACGAAGCCCAATATACCCATCATGACTACCCGTCTGATAAAGGTAACACCAGGCACATGCATCACAACCATATGTGCGCGACATGGTGATCTCATATCAAGATAAACAGCACATGACCTTGCAGGTGGGGCCCAGTTAGAATTTTTTCAGTTAAGTAGCCCATCCCGCTCAAACGGTCCCTGAATAAGGGTTGTTTAAGGATGTTGAAAGAACCACCCATGTTTCCAGAGGTGAACTATTCAAACCCCAAAGAATCCCTCTCAACACATGGCTATGATGCTCCCCCACTACTTCTGCTCATGATCAGAGATGCACATATCGTCAGCCACTAAGGGACATGCTCAACTGGTTAAGGTCAAACAACTGAAGCAAATCTGTGGTATTGAGCAAATATTTGCTGTAGCCCATCTTTTATACCAAGACAAAACAATGTACATGATAACACTTCCATCAGTTAAGATCAGAAGCCATGAGAGCCACTGCCTGGTACTGCATCATTATTATTATTATTATTATTATTATTATCATTATTGTTATTATTAATTATCATTAATAATAATAATATTATTATTATTTTTATTATTATATTATTATTATTATTATTATTATTATTATTATCATTATCATTATATTATTATTTTTATTATTATTATTATTATATTATTATTATTATTATTATTATTACTATCATTATTATTATTATTACTATTATTATTATTATTATTATTATTATTACTATCATTATTATTATTATTATTATTATTATTATCATCATCATCATTCTCATTATTCAGTGGTTTTATCATCATCATCGTCATCATCATCATCATCAATGACATAAGAGATACTTCAAAAATATCTTTCTTTCTTATAATTACAAAGAACTGGACAGACGCTGGAAGACACACACAAACAGACAATTGTTCAAGGATAAACAACCACAATAGGTGAATGCTTTTTGCATCATTCACAGACTTTTAGAGTTGCCATTTCCTGGAATCATTCTGTGTTTGCAGCCAGTAATAGACCTGCATTTCAAAAGAAGAAATTGTCTTTCGTTTATTGTTGCACCGATTATAAATGGCAAAGATGTAGATGTATGCAGTACATATTTCCCTCTGCAATAATGCACGTTTATGTTAACAGCACCTTTGTAAATGATGTATAAAGTGTGGAATATATGTATACATACATATATACACATATATATTATATATATGTATATATGTATTATATATATATATATATATATATATATATATATATATATATGTATACATATATATACATACATACATACATACATACACAAACACTTATATACATATATATATATATATGTATGTATGTATATATATATATATGTGTGTGTTTGTATATATATATTTATATATAGGCGCAGGAGTAGCTGTGTGGTAAGTAACTTGCTAACCAACCACACGGTTCCGGGTTCCATCCCACTGCGTGGCATCTTGGGCAAGTGTCTTCTGCTATAGCCCCGGGCCGACCAATACCTTCTGAGTGGATTCGGTAGACGGAAACTGAAAGAAGCCTGTCGTATATATGTATATATATATATAATATATATATATATATGAGTGTGTGTATGTCTGTGTTTGTCCCCCTAGCATTGCTTGACAACTGATGCTGGTGTGTTTACGTCCCCGTCACTTAGCGGTTCGGCAAAAGAGACTGATAGAATCAGTACTGGGCTTACAAAGAAT
The DNA here is from genome assembly GCF_006345805.1 of Octopus sinensis. Taxonomy (NCBI): domain Eukaryota; kingdom Metazoa; phylum Mollusca; class Cephalopoda; order Octopoda; family Octopodidae; genus Octopus; species Octopus sinensis. Next base: position 46,024,785 of record NC_043014.1, on the reverse strand, counting down.
AAGTCCCGGGGTCGATTTGCATGACTAAAGGCGGTGCTCCAGCATCGCCACAGTCAAATGACTGAAACAAGTAAAAGAATAAAAGAATAAAAGAATGTATGTATGTGCGTGTGTATATATATATATATATATAATACACACACACAAAGGCGGCGAGCTGGCATAGACGTTAGCACGCCGGGTGAAATGTGTAGCTGTATTTCATCTGCCGCTACGTTCTGAGTTCAAATTCCGCCGAGGTCAACTTTGCCTTTCATCCTTTCGAGGTCGATAAATTAAGTACCAGTTATGCACTAGGGTCGATATAATCAGCTTAATCCGTTTGTCTGTCCTTGTTTGTCTCCTCTGTGTTTAGCCCCTTGTGGGTAGTAAAGAAATATATAATACACACACACACACACACACATGTATATATATATATATGTATGTATTATACACACACACACAGACAGAGCAATCTGAGCACTAAAGGGTTAAAATTTCATCTGTAACTAATTAAAAAAGTTGATTAATTATGCCAATTACTTTATATCAGGATTTTTTAATATTGGGTTGTCCAGAAAGTTACTCTCTCTTTTTACTCTTTTACTTGTTTCAGTCATTTGACTGCGGCCATGCTGGAGCACCGCCTTTAATCGAGCAACTCGACCTTGGGACTTATTCTTTCGTAAGCCCAGTACTTATTCTATTGGTCTCTTTTGCCGAACCGCTAAGTAATGGGGACATAAACACACCAGCATCGGTTGTCAAGCAATGCTAGGGGGACAAACACAGACACACAAACACATACACGTATATATATACATATATACGACGGGCTTCTTTCAGTTTCCGTCTACCAAATCCACTCACAAGGCTTTGGTCAGCCCAAGGCTATAGTAGAAGACGCTTGCCCAAAGTGCCATGCAGTGGGACTGAACCCGGAACCATGTGGCTGGTAAACAAGCTACTTACCACACAGCCACTCCTGTGCATACCAACACAGCCACTCTTGCTCATACTGATTTTTAAGGGAAATTAACAGACAAAACAAAATTACTTCATTAAATATTTATTCAACTAAATATGAAACATTTTGTTGCACAACCTTTCTCCATCTTTTCTTCGACTTAAAGATTCTGTTTACCTAGAAGTTCAGTGATTTCTTAGCAAAGAGCTCATTAAAGTGGGTTTTTTTATGTCCTCTAAAGAATTAGAATTTTTACCATTGAAATTATTTTGCAAGGACCTGAATAAATGAAGATCTGAAGGAGCAGTGTCTGGTGAATATGGTGGGTGGGGTAACACATCCCAGCCAAGCTGCAACAATTTTTGACAGGTTGCCAAAGAAAAACGCGGTCTGGCATTATCCTGATGGAAAATAACACCTTTCCTGTTTGCCAATTCTGGGTGTTTTTCTTGAATTGCTGCATTTAAACCATTCAGTTGCAAGCAGTACTCCTCAGAATTTACTGACAGAAGCTCATGGTACTTGGCAGAAGCTCATGGTACAGGATTTCTTTTCAATCCCACCAGATGCAGAGCATGACTTTCTTAGGATAAAGACCTGCCTTTGGAGTGGCAAAAGGTGGCTCATGTTGCTTACTCTAGGATCTTTTTCACTGAACATTGTTGTAAACGAACCATTTTTCATCACTCATCACAATTTACTTCAAAAAGGGTGAATTTTCATTGCATTTATACAGCAAACCACCGGTAGAAATGCGATCCAAATGATTCTTTTCACCCAGATCATGTGGTACCCAAACATCGTAACAATTTGAGTACCCAAGCTTCAGTAAGTGTTCAAGAATGGTAGATTTTGATAAATTTAGTGTTTCTGACTATTCCTGCATTGTGTAATGTGGGTTATTCTCAATCAATGTCTTGGTTTAATCATCGTCTGAAGTGTGTGTGTGTGTGTGGGGGGTCTGTCAGAGCATTCTTCACCAATAAGGCTACAATCACCAACTCTAAACTTAGCAAACCACTTCTGCACAGTTCTGTCAGCTAAACCACTTTCAATGTACACAGCACATATCTTTTTTGCTGCTTGCAAGGCATTTTTGCCTTTTCAGTAATAAAAAAGCATCAAGTGTCTAAAATGCACATTATAATCTTCCATTTTCATAGGGATGCAAAATTGACATGAAAAAAATAATTTTAAACTTTCTTTCTCAAGAGATTGTTTAAAGTGTGCACTAATTAGAAATGCAAGCATATTATATCTGCAGGAAATTTTGTATGCATAACACTTGGAACTTCAGAAGTGTCTGCACATAACCATCTGTCATTTCTTCTGTTAACTTTTTGATCTTGGCCAAAGTTTTTCTCGTTTAAGAAAAAACAAATCAAATCTTCTTCTGTTGGATTTTTCAGTTTGTTTAAAACATACTGGATATTGCATTTGTAGATCCAATGTAGTGGTTTTCTTTTGCTTTTTCTGCCAAATTGACCTTTCCTCATATAAGACTTATAAATGATGTCTTTGTGGACAACATTTCTGACTGTTCTTTCTGACACATGGTGATCTTTTGCAATTGACCTCATGAAATTTCTGGGATTGAACTTGCTGGACAAATTCAGTGTGTTCTGATGGTTTCAGAGCATTTAGAATGCTTTTTATGCTTTGATACTGGTGATACATTTCCATCTTCAGCTTCTAACTCCTTACAAAGTTTACAGATGAAAGATCTGGCAACTTTTAAACATCAAGATATTTCTAAATCGCTATGCTGAGCCTTTATAATCACAATAACAGCATATTTTTTCATTCCTCGAGTAATCTGAGGGTCTGCCATCATTATTTTCTGAAACAAAGATTATACAGAGTGAGAAAAAAAAAATGCAGCAATGACCCCAAAAAGGTATGTCCTCAAATACCTTATGCACCCTATATATATATATATATATATAACTGGTGAATTGAAGAAATGGAGCTGAACGAAGATTGAACAGAAATCGTTTTATTTCATTCTACACGTGTTTCGAAAGGCACAATTTAACCAAATCCGATTGAATAATGAGACCATATTGTGTCTTTCTCTTCAGGAAGAAATAGGAAATCCATTGGGAAAAAAAAAAACAGAACAGAGGCGGAGCAAAACAAATCGAACTAGGCTCCTAAGAGCCCATGGTCAAACTCTTGACCATGGGCTCTTAGGAGCCTAGTTCGATTTGTTTTGCTTCGCCTCTGTTCTGTTTTTGTTTTTTCCCAACGGATTTCCTATTTCTTCCTGAAGAGAAAGACACAATATGTCTCATTATTCAATCGGATTTTGGTAAATTGTGTGCCTTTCGAAACACCTGTAGAATGAAATAAAACGATTTCTGTTCAATCTTCGTTCACTCCATTTCTTCAATTCACCAGTTATATATATATATATATATATATATATATATATATATATATATATATGTATATATAAAGATTGGCACATTTCGGTCATATTATGCAGAGAGAATCCCTGGAGAAGGACATCATGCTCGGAATGGTCAGTGGCAAGAGAGGAAGAGGCCGACCAAGAACCTGCTTGCTTGATACCATCAGGAGTGATACCGGAATGGACATGGCCAATCTGAAGGAAGCGACCCAGGATAGAACTGGCTGGAGGGCACTGATCCATCGAGTGACCGAGTGTTGACTTCGACTGAGTAGATAGAGAGAGATATATAAAGACAAAGACAGGTGTATGAACAACAAGCAGGTGTATATATATGTGTGTCTGTGTGTTATCAATAATAGCATGAAATTGTGTTTGACCCCTGGCTTATGAGGTGTTGGTGACCTTCCATGTTTGTTTTCCGTTTGTCTGTGCATTTAGTATACGTTTATAAACTTCACCTTCTGTGTCTTTTTGCATTCATTTGCTTATTACTACAGGTGTTTGACTTCTGAAAATTATATATGTGTGTGTGTATGTGTGTGTATAAATTTATATATATATATATCTATATGTATATGTATTGGAAGGTTTGGAGATGATGTACAGGTATTATATATTAGAAGAAATGAGGTACTCAGAAGATCGGATGGTTTATATTTACAGATATTTATTTGTATATTACATTTTTTCTATATATATATCATATCACTTAGATCATTAGTGCTTTCTCCCATTCTAGTGGGGTTTTCAAATCAACATATACATATACATACATACTTGCACACATTCACAATACAAACACACACACCACAGCATACACACATGCATATATATTCATATACATACACATATCTGTCTATCTATCTATCTATCTATTTATCTATCTATCCCCCCTCTCTCTCTTTCTCTTTCTCTCCATATGTGTGTGTGTGTGTGTGTGTTATATTCATGTGTAAAGTATAGAGGTATTACATTTCTGAACACCTCTATGAGGCTTCATTCAATTGATATTTGAGTCCATTGTTCAGATCCACTGATGTGTACTGTGTGGAACAATTAAAGGATAAACGGGCTGGGAAATATATCCTCTATTTATCTTATATGTAAATAAATATTTGTCAGTCACAGCACACTTCTAACTCAAGGTTATGTGGAGGCCTCGTCTGTTTCTGTACTGTATCACATAGAAGAAATTATGTATGTAGGTATGTATGTATGTATAGGTGTAGGAGTGGCTGTGTGGTAAGTAGCTTGCTTACGAACCACATGGTTCTGGTTTCAGTCCTACTGGGTGACACCTTGGGCAAGTGTCTTCTACTATAGCCTCGGGCTGACCAAAGCCCTGTGAGTGAATTTAGTAGGTGGAAACTGAAAGAAGCCCGTCATATATATGTGTATATATATATATGTGTGTATATATATATATATTTGTTTCAACACACGACTTCACATAAAAAATCTTGCACAACAAATATTTAAACGTACTATATATATATATATATATATATATATAAGACTACACTCACGGAGTGGTTGGTGTTAGGAAGGGCATCCAGCTGTAGAAACACTGCCAGATCAGACTGGAGCCTGGTGCAGCCTTCTGGCTTCCCAGATCCCCGGTCGAACCGTCCAACCCATGCTAGCATGGAGAACGGACGTTAAACGATGATGATGATGATGATGATGATATATATGTGTGTCAGGCCCCCATTAGGGTGTCTTAGAATCCTCATGAGAAGTAGAAACATTGAGAATACTTCTTGATGTGTGTCAATTACCCATGGTTGAAATTTCATAAACATTGAAAATTTATGAATTTTCATGGGGGTTCTGCCCCTTTTAAGCCATCTGAAATTCAAACCAAACATATTGCATTATACCCGCCCTTATGCATTGAATCTAAGTTCCAAATATCACAGGCTCAGTTTCCCGGTTTCTGTGACATATGTGTTTGCCTCAGCTGGACGGGACGCCAGTCCATCGCAGCATTACTCAAGAAACTGGAAGAGAGAGTGAGAGAAAGTTGTGGCGAAAGAGTACAACAGGGGTCGCCACCACCCCCTGCCAGAGCCTCGTGGAGCTTTTAGGTATTTTTGCTCCATAAACACACACAACACCCGGTCTGGGAATCGAAACCGCGGTCCTCCGACTGCGAGTCCGCTGCCCTAACCACTGGGCCATTGCACCTCCCATATATACATATATAGCTCCTACACGCATATTTTTTCTCTCCTTGTTTTTTTTCTGTGTATCTTTCTGTCGAAGAGCGTAGGCTCGAAATGTAAAAGACTTGTTCTATTTCTATTCCTGAGCGCCATACTAATACATTTGTTTGTTTGTACTCCACCTGCTTTCGTCTTTTGTTTATTTTCGTAAACCTTCCCCGTTATATATATATATATATATATATATACAATTGCAGCATGGAAGGTGTTTATAAGCCATTTAAGAAACACACAAAAGCCGTTCGATTCACTTCAACATTAAAGTTTAATTTGTCAAAATATTTTCATCGCAAAAAACCGCGACCTGTTCACTGACAAAAATCCGTGCTGCATCTCCAGATGCACACGATCTCAGATCAAATCACTTGCTATGCGAGTACATCTCTCTCTATATATATATATACATACATGCACACCCAAACACACATATATAAATACTTACACATATATGCATACACACATATGCGCACACACACACACACACACACACAGTTATAAACGCATGAGTGTGAACTTGATGATTTGATATCTGCCTGGGCTTCCTACACGACCAACCCACCCGGGTTCTCGCTTCCTCTTACCTATTCATTCCAAGCCAGTCAGCCCAGTCTTTCAGTCCCTGGGAAAGGTCAAATGAGGGTGTTGCCCTTTCTCCTTGATTAAGCTATAAATATATCAAAACACACACACACACACACCACACACACACACACACACACACATACACACACACACACACACACACGCACGCACACACACACACACACACACACACACACACACACACACACTCGCACACATATTTTGTTATTTATTCCTTTATTTTTTTACTTATTTCAGTCATTAGACTATGGCCATGCTGGGGCATTGCCATGAAGAATTACAGTTGAATGAATCAGTCCCCGGAATTTTTTTTTTTTTACCTACCCCATATTATCAGCCTGGTACTTATTCTATTGGTTCTCATTTGCTGAACCAGTAAGTCGCAGGAATGGAAATACACAAACACCAGTTGTCAAGTGGTGGACATACACACACACATGCATACACACACACACACACACACACACACACACCACACACACACCAATACTTTTTGACTACACCCTGTATATACATGCATGCATGCATACATACATACATACAGACAGACAGACAGAGAGACAGTCAGACACCTAGAAAGATAGATAGATAGAAGGCAGCGAGCTGGCAGAAACGTTAGCACGCTGGGCGAAATGCTTAGCGGTATTTCGTCTGCCGTTACGTTCTGAGTTCAAATTCCGCTGAGGTCGACTTTGCCTTTCATCTTTTTGGGGTTGATAAATTAAGTACCACTTACGCACTGGGGTCAATATAATTGACTTAATCCATTTGTCTGTCTTTGTTTGTTCCCTCTGTGTTTAGCCCCTTGTGGGTAGTAAAGAAATAGGTATTTCATCTGCCGCTACGATCTGAGTTCAAATTCCACCGAGGTCGACTTTGCCTTTCATCCTTTCGTAGTCGATAAATTAAGTACCAGTTATGCACTGGGGTTGATATAATCAACTTTGATATAATCCGTTTGTCTGTCCTTGTTTGTCCCCTCTATGTTTAGCCCCTTGTGGGTAATAAAGAAATAAGATTGATAAATAGATAGACAGATAAACAGATAGATAGATAGATAGATAGATAGATAGATAGATAGATAGATAGATAGATAGATAGCTAGATAGATAGATAGATAGATAGAGAGATAGATAGATAGATAGATAGATAGATAGATAACTTTCTTTTATTAGCCACACAGGGCTGAATACAGAGGGGACAATACAAATGCAGAGCTTTTCTTTTCGAGGGTGGAAAAAAAAAAAAAATGTAAGATTGCGATCAAAAGGGATCGAGAGGAGGAAAAAAAAAGGGGAAAAAGGAAAATCGTGTATACACAGAAATAATGGTTGTAAACATTATATAACAAGATTGGTTCATCCGTGGGAAGAAAAGCCTACAGAAAGACCACGGGAACCCCAGTGGGGGAAAGGAAATAAACACATGAGGTCAAAAATGCTCTCTTTCTTTCTTTTTTACGATCTACAGGATCATGCTAAAAGTTTTCGTTACTAGCACGCACCATCTTTGCAACATTCACCCATCTTTTTTTGAATCTTTGCGAGACCAAAACTTCCCTCTCCATTCTCACCTTCCTTTTCAAGTTGGTACTTGAAAAAGTTGATGAGCGATTGGCCAGAGAGGTGTGTTGTCTCTAATCTTTCGCTCGAGTCCACCACACACATTCTTTCACCATGGCCACCAGTACGATGAAAACTGCCTTGCCTTCCCGTTGAGGGAAGGGGGCGGAGCAATTCTCACGATAGACTCGGCCGATAGGCGGATTCGTCCCACGTGACAGCAGCCGTTCGGATAAGCCCACAGGTCGGAAATGGTTGGACATTGCACGAGTGCGTGCAGAACGGTTTCGTCACTCTGACCGCATCTCGGGCAAGTCGGTCCAGTGTGTCTGGAACCGTGTCTGTAGAGCTTATCCCGAACAGGTAATGCTTCTCGATAGCACTGCCAGGCCAGGGATCTTTGGTGATTGTTCATAGGTCCCGGCCCGAAAGTTGTCCTGAACAGGCGGGTCAGGTGTTCCTCGTCGACGCCCAGACTCTGCCCGAGTTCGTCGTCGCACCTCCCCTCCACTAATCCTCTATAGAATGCCTTGTTGTGATGGAGTCGCACAAGTTCGATCCCGGACGCAGAGTTGCTTGAGAGCAACGCGACACTCGCGGTGCCATTCGCCTAGCCTCGGTCTCTGCTTGATCCATGACTGTAGTTCGTCCAAGGAGACGAGCTGCGGGAAAGCGAGATAGATAGATAGATAGATAGATAGATAGATAGATAGATAGATAGATAGATAGATAGATAGATAGATAGGTGCAAGCCTAACCTCATGTAGCTATTGACTTCAATCATGAAAGCTAAACAGGAAATTCCTTGCCATTAATGCACTGATTTTATTATATTAAATAAAGGTGTAGGTGTCACTATGGAGTAAGAAGTAATTTGAATTGTAAAAAATTTAAGAGGTTTGTTGCCTCATAAATGAATTTTGTATTGTGAAAAATGTATGAGGTTTGTTGCCTTGTAAATCTCTCTCTCTATATATATGTAAAGCTGAAGTTGTCTGTGTATGGCAGGTTTGGTAGCCTTCAACTAACACTATCTCCTCCGAGACCCTGTGGCGCAAGTTGACTAAAATTGAGAGAATGATAGAAGAAGGCTTGCCCTTCCTTCTGTAATAGAAAAAATTCAAATTGGACCATGTTAACACCAAAAATTATTTACATAAAAAAGGGGCTTTTTTTTTCTATGAAAATCCCTATTTTTTATGATTTTTTTGACTGCTGTGTACCATTTTTCACTGTGTTTCAACCAGAAAAATGTTCACTTAAAGTGAATAACAAGCTACTTAATGCAAAGTTTTTACTTTTCAAAAATTCCAATTCTAAAGGGTCGAAACAAACCCGAGCAACGCCGGGCGATACTGCTAGTGTAATATAAAAGATCAATGTTCTTGGGTAAGCAGCAATCGGCGGGCATTGCTTCTTGCCCTCATTTATCATCATTTGCCTTTCATCCTTTCGGGGTCGATAAATAAAGTACCAGTTTCGAACTGGGGTCGATGTAATTGACTTAATCCCTTTGTTTGTGCTTGTTTGTCCCCTCTATGTTTAGCCCCTTGTGGGCAGTAAAGAAATACCTTTATCATCATTTTTCATTTTTCATTTCATAACATTATGTCTATGTCCAACCTGTAGCTTCCCTTCTATATAAGGGCCTTTATGGCCAATATAATGAATAGAAGAAGCTTGCTTCCCAACCATATGGTTTTGAGTTCAGTTCCCCCTCTTGGCACCTTGGGCAAATACCTTTTACTACAGTCCCAGGTCAACCAAAGACTAGTAAGTGGATTTTGGTAGATAGAAACTGTTGTGTATGTGTGAAAGGTTCCTGGTATTGAGGGTATCATGAAAGCCCTGACTGGTGGCCCGACCTTCTGAGTTCTTTTCAGGGCTTAGAAAAACTACTACTTATCCTATTGGTCTCTTTTGCTGAACTGCTTGGTGACAGGGACATAAACACACCAACATCAGTTGTCAAGCGATGGCGGGAGGACAAACACGGACTTGCCGGTGGCATGTAAAAGCACCCACTACATTCTCGGAGTGGTTGGCGTTAGGAAGGGCATCCAGCTGTAGAAACACTGCCAGATCAGACTGGAGCCTGGTGCAGCCTTCTGGTTCGTCAGTCCTCAGTCAAACTGTCCAACCCATGCCAGCATGGAAACCAGACGTTAAACGATGATGATGGGCTTCTTTCAGTTTCCATCTACCAAGTCAGCCCTAGACTATTGCCCAAGGTGCAACACAATGGGACTGAACCCAGAACCGTGTGGTTGGGAAGCAACTTTCCTACCATACAGCCACTCCTGTACCTATATTTATTTATTTTTTTGTTTTTACTTGTTTCAGTCATTAGGCTCCAGCTGGGCACAACCCTGATGAATGAATCACCTCCTCTACTATTTTTTCTTAAAGCTTGGTATCTTTTCTATCAAATTCTTTTGCTGAACTGCTAAGTTATAGGGTGGCAAACACCAACACCATTCGGCAAGTAGTGGAGGAGGGCAAGCACTGACACAAAGAGACATACACACATGTGCATGCGTGTGCATATACACACACAACAGGCTGCTTTCAGTTTCTGTCTGCTAAGTCCACAGGCACAAGAGTGGCTGTGTGGTAAGTAGCTTGCTTACCAGCCACATGGTTCCGGGTTCAGTCCCACTGCATGGCACCTTGGGCAAGTGTCTTCTGCTATAGCCCCGAGCCGATCAAAGCCTTGTGAGTGGATTTGGTAGACGGAAACTGAAAGAAGCTCATCGTATATATATGTATATATATATATATGCATGTACGTGTGTGTATATGTTTGTGTGTCTGCGCTTGTCCCCTCAACATCGCTTGAGAACCGATGCTGGTGTGTTTACGTACCCGTACCTTAGCGGTTCGGCAAATAGAGACCGATAGAATAAGTACTCTCTCTTCCAGTTTCTTACCAACCACATGGTTCCGGGTTCAGTCCCACTGCATGGTGCCTTAGGCAAGTGTCTTCTACTATATCCTCGGGCCGACCAAAGCCTTGTGAGTGGATTTGGTAGACGGAAACTGAAAGAAGCCCATCGTATATATGTACATAAATGTATGTGTGTGTATATGTTTGTGTGTCTGTGTTTGTCCCCACAACATCGCTTGACAACCAATGCTGGTGTGTTTACGTACCTGTACCATAGCGGTTCGGCAATAAGAGACTGATAGAATAAGTACTAGGCTTACAAAGAATAAGTCCTGGGGTCGATTTGCTCGACTAAAGGTGGTGCTCCAGCATGACCGCAGTCAAATGACTGAAACAAGTAAAAGAGTAAAAGAGTATATATATATGTGTGTGTGTGTGTGTGTGTGTGTGTGAAGGCGCATGGCTCAGTGGTTAGAGCATCGAGCTTATGATTGTGAGGTTGCGAGTCTGATTCCCGGACCGGGTTGCATGTTGTGTTCTTGAGCAAGACACATTATTTCATGTTGCTCCAGTTCACTCAGCTGTAGAAATGAGTTGCGACATCACTGGTGCCAAGCTGTATCGGGCCCCTTTGCCTTTCCCTTGGATAACACTGGTGACGTGGAGAGGGGAGGCCGGTGTGCATGGGTGACTGCTGGTCTTCCATAAACAACCTTGCCCGGACTTTTGCCTAGGAGGGTAACTTTCTAGGTGCAATCCCATGGTCAGTTATGACCGAAGAGGGTCACCCCTATATGTGTGTGTGTGTGTGTATGTGTATGCATGTGTGTGTGTAGAGAGAGAGAGAGAGAGGGAGAGAGAGAGTAAGAGAGAGAGAGAGCAGCAGTTCTCATCTGTGGCTCCAAAGGCCTCATGTTGTCCTTAAATACCCTTTCAGTAGCCTTTGAGAGTCTTACCTCTACAAATATAAATAGATGGACGAAATTTAGATAAGTAGAGTGTTAAAGAGAGGGGGAAAGAATACTAAAAGAGGGAGTGAGGCTAAGTTAGCTGCTTGGACATAAATTTTGCTTTAATTCACTTCTCTTATTTTTGTTGGTGCAGGCCATCTTTAAAAATCCAGGTTTTGGATCTGAGCTGGCTATAAAAAACGGTTAAGAACCACTGATATATAGAGAGGGAGAGAGAGAGAGAGAGAGAGAGAGAGAGAGAGAGAGAGAGAGAGAGAGGGAGAGACAGACAGAGAGAGGGAGAGACAGACTGACAGACAGAGACAGACAGACAGACAGAAAGATGGACAGACAGACAGATAGACCAAGAGACAGAAAGATATACAGACAGAAAGTCAGAAAGACAAACAGACCGACATACATACATACATATAAACATACATACATATATACATACATACATACATAAATACAGACAGACAGACAGACAGATAGGAAGACAGACAAGCAGAAAGTCAGACAGACTGAAAAAAAAGACAGAAAGGCAAACAGACAGACAGATGGACTGACAGATAGATAGAATCATGCGAAGTTGAGACGGGGTATTAACAGCAAAGTGTTTCTATGTCTGAGTTGACTGCGCAGTCCCCTATTAATAGCGTGACATTATACTTTTGATCCTTAAGTATAAGGCAGAATACCAATGTGTGTCTGTGTGTGTGTGTATGTGCATACATACATGCATACATAATGCATACATACATACATACATGCACACATATATACGTACATATATATACATACGTACATACATTTAGTTTCTGAAAAAAAATTTGTGATTTGTAGTGTGGAAGATGTTTTGACGAGCAAGAAGTAGGGCACAAATTTGTGGGTGTCGGCATCGAGGTGTGAGAGGGCCAAGTTGTGAAAAGGAGAGGTTGCGATGTTTATGCTTCCCCCCATTCCCCCATCCTACCCCGAAAAGCAGAAGGGTGATGTGAAATGCACCCCCCCCCCAAAAAAAAACTTCAGGCAATCTTTCGTCTCTAGTAGACCTTTCCGTCGATTTCCGTAAAAAATTTTTTTTTTTACATATGGGCTTGCGGGAACTTTTGAAGTAATGAGAGCGAAAGAGACTAAGAGAAAGCGATTGTATGACGAGGGAAGTTCTTTTGAAGTTACTGTGCATGGGAAGCATTGATGTACATGTGTGTGTGTTTGATGGGGTGTGGGAGACAGACAGTATGTTGTGTAAGTGAAGTGCTTCTGTTAGTGTGTGTGAAGAGACAGAGTAATGTGTGAAAGAAAGAGATAACTGAAATTTTTTACTCGGTGTATGTGTATATGTATGTATATTACTTCAAAAGTTCCCGCAAGCCCATATGTAAAAAAAAAAAAAATTTTTTACGGAAATCGACGGAGAGGTCTACTAGAGACGAAAGATCGCCAAAAATAACTTCAAACGAAAATCAACTTCTGGGGGAAAAATTATTCGGGGTAGTTGAAGAAAGGTGGGTGTGGAGGTGGTGCTACCGGTTCATTATCAATAATATCGAAATATGCACAGAATGTTACTTGGTATTAAATTTCAACACATACACGCCGTGCGCACGCACGCACACGCCTGTCTTGTTTTCCCTGAAGAAGTGGGTTCATGCACTAAGGGCTGCCCTTCGCCTTTTTCTATCCGAAGTGTTTTTAACCCAGTGTTTTTACTCGTTATTATTTATGGCATCAAATTCCGCCGAGGTCGACTTGCCTTTCATCCTTTCGGGGTCAATAAAAAAAGTACCAGTTTCGCACTGGGGTCGATGTAACCGACTTAATCCCTTTGTCTGTCCTTGTTTGTCCCCTTGTGGGTAGTAAAGAAATATATTATTTATGGCTTTTGAAGGCGGCGAACAGATTGAATCGTCAGCTCATTTTCCACTCACGTAGATTCTGCCTTTCGCCCTTTTAGGGGTCGATGAAACAAGTACCAATTGATCACTAGAGTCGATATAAACGCCTAGTCCCCAAGCCCCCCAAATTTCAGACCTTGAACCTATGACAGGAAGGATTATACTTATAGCTCTATTTGCTTCGAGAGAAACCCTTCGGAACCGTAAATACACACACACACACACACACACACACATATATATATATATATATATATTTCTTTACTACTCACAAGGGGCTAAACACAGAGGGGACAAACAAGGACAGACAAAGGGATTAAGTCGACTATATCGACCCCAGTGCGTAACTGATACTTAATTTATCGACCCCGAAAGGATGAAAGGCAAAGTCGACCTCGGCGGAATTTGAACTCGAAACGTAACGACAGACGAAATACGGCTACGAATTTCGCCCGGCATGCTAACGTTTCTACCGAGTTCCAGGTATTCGTTCGAATATGTTCAGAAATTTATAGTCATTGACTCCACGTTAGTTTTGCTCTAAGAAAAAAGAAAAATGAAGCAAAGAGGGTGAAAAAAAAAAGAAAATTATAGGAGTAGGGAATAAAAAATTTGTGATATTTATTCCTAATTTTCTTCGAAGGTAATTTAGTAGTGATGAAGAAGTTTAAAAAAAAAATATTTTCATATCGACTTTGAAAAATAAAAAAAACGCTAACTTAAAAACGAAAGTTAATTGTTTCGTTTTTCGGTTGAGCAGTTTGCGTAACAGGAAAATCAAAACGAGACGAAACGTAAGAGTGAAAAATGTAGAAAGAGTAAACAATATAATGAGTAAAGAGAAGATGGTAGTAGTAGTAGTAGGAGAGGAGGAGGAGACGGCCAAAGGAGAAAAATGACGTCACCTAGGTACAATTGGGCGGGGAGGTTAGAGGTGAGGATGATAAATATATATGTATATGTATATATGTATGTATATGTATATGTGTATGTGTGTGTGTGTGTGTATGCGTGCGTGTGTGTGTGCGTGTTGTAATGTTAGCTATTATGCGAGAGTGGGTGCGAGGCCTTAAAACCAACCAATCAGCAACGAGTACTGTTTTCTTTTTTTGTCTTACATGTTTGTTATTTGAAAGCCAACCATCAGCTGATCACTCTCCTCCTCCCTCTACTCCTTTCTCATTTTTATGCTTTCTTTGTTCTCTCTCTCGCTCTCTTTCTCTTTTTCTCACTCACTCACTCACTCACTCACTCTATCCCCCTCTCTCGCTCAAAGTGATAGCAGCAGTCGAGGTTATATTTAAAGGGATGGAAGGGGAGGAAAATAAACTTAACGAAGAGAGTGAAAGATAGATATATAAAGCAATTGTAGTAGTTATGAAAAGGCAGAAATAAAAGAGATTGAGAGAAAGAGAGGTAGAGATAAAAAGAAAAGTATAGGAGATAGAAATAGACACAAAAGAAGGAAAATGCGAGAGAGAGAGAGAGGAGCTGGATAAATTAGAAGAGCTAAAAGAAATGAGAGGGTAGGAGGATAAAGAGATAGAGACATAATTTAGATAGGGAGAGAGCTAGGGAGAGAAAGGGAGGTTGAGTATTCAGATAGGTAGAGAGCTAGAAAGAGAGGAGAGAGGGAGAGAGAGAATTTGAATAAGGAGAGAGGTAGGGAGAGAGAGGGAGGTTGAGCAATTCAGATAGGTAGAGAGCTAGAAAGAGAGGAGAGAGAGAGAGAGAGAGAGAATTTAAATGAGGAGAGAAAGGAAGGTTGAGCAATTCAGATAGGCAGAGAGCTAGAAAGAGAGGAGAGAGAGAGAGAGAGAGAAGGGAATTGACAGTTTAGATAGGTAGAGAGTTGAAGTGAGAGAAAGGTGGAGGTAACAAGTAAGATAGGTAGAACTTCAGAGAGAGAGAGAGAGAGAGAGAAAGGTATAGAGATATTTTAGATAGAGAAAAGAAAGAGAGAGAGAGAGAGAGGAGAGAGAGAGAGAGAGAGAATTTAAATGAGGAGAGAAAGGAAGGTTGAGCAATTCAGATAGGCAGAGAGCTAGAAAGAGAGGAGAGAGAGAGAGAGAGAGAAGGGAATTGACAGTTTAGATAGGTAGAGAGTTGAAGTGAGAGAAAGGTGGAGGTAACAAGTAAGATAGGTAGAACTTCAGAGAGAGAGAGAGAGAGAGAGAAAGGTATAGAGATATTTTAGATAGAGAAAAAGACAGAGAGAGAGAGAAAGAGTGAGAGAGAGAGAGACGAAGAAAATTTTAGATAGGTAGAGTATAAGAGAGAGGGGTAGAGATACTCGAAGAATGAGTGAGTGGAAGTTAGCTGCTTAAGTTTGAAGATCCAACTAAACACAGCGCACTGCTACTACACTATTTAGCAGCTCTGCTACTGCTCCACCTCCAAGCAGTGCACTATTATTATTATTATCATTATATATAAATATCCATTTATATATATTGCACCCGGTTTTATAACAAAGTTTTCATGGAGCTATCTTTACGGATATATACCGTTTTTGCTAAAAGTGCAGCTTCTTCACGTCTGAACTCTTTTCATGACTAAATTCACAACGGAATACAGCCCATATCTCGGTAGGTCCTTCTTTCTTGTCGATCTTTTTTCATTCCGTGACTGTTTTCCCTTTTGATTTTGTTTGATTATAAAATAAGAATTTCGTTCATTTGCCATCAGAGCGATGATAGCTGAATGTGGTTGTGGAGTCAGATGGTGGTTAGAACAGCAGCTATTAATAAAAATTTCTCTTTTAAATAATAATAAGCAATAATGAATCTCTGAACGAGAGATGGCAAGTATACCTCACAATAATAATAGTAATAATAATCTTTTATAGACTCAAGGCCACATTATATATTCGACGGGTCGGGGAAGAAAGAGGTTTAGAGCTGATTAGAGCGATAAGGACTCGCTTATTAAAACGAAGCTAGATGTTAATTTTATCAACTGCTGAATAATAAATAAAGCAAAGACGGAGTCGACCCCTTGTCAGGTTTGAACTCGGAACGTAAAGGGACGTAACTAAATAACCGCAAAGACAATTTTTTTTTGTTTTTGTCCGGCGCTCTACCGACTCTGCCATCCTTAACAAATGACTTCTTTCTTAGCCGCTCCCTTAATTTTATCAACTGCTGAATAATAAATAAAGCGAAGACGGACTCGACCCCTTGTCAGATTTGAACTCGGATCGTAAAGGGACGTAACTAAATAACCGCAAAGACAATTATTTTTGCTTTTGTCCGGCGCTCTACCGACTCTGCCATCCTTAACAAATGACTTCTTTCTTAGCCGCTCCCTTAATTTTATCAACTGCTGAATAATAAATAAAGCGAAGACGGAGTCGACCCCTTGTCAGATTTGAACTCGGAACGTAAAGGGACGTAACTAAATAACCGCAAAGACGATTTTTTTTGCTTTTGTCCGGCGCTCTACCGACTCTGCCATCCTTAACAAATGACTTCTTTCTTAGCCGCTCCCCCCCTTTCTCACTAACTAGGGGCAAACAAAGACAATTATAATATAAAAATCATTTATTAATTCTCCTTGCAAAATCGTATTTGTTACGTTTACTCTACGGGTAAAACGTTTAAATATTGTGTCGAGTGGTGGTACATAAATGATTATTTTTAACTTGGCAAAATATATATATATACACTAATTTACATTTACATGTATAGAGGAATATTTAATACATGGCGATGTTTTACTTGGTCTTGTGTGAATGTGTGTGTGTATATTATATATATATATATATACACACACACACATTCACACAAGGCCAAGTAAAACATATATATATATATATATAATATACTTCACACACATTCACACAAGGCCAAGTAAAACATATATATATATATATATATATATAATAATATACATTCACACAAGGCCAAGTAAAACACACACACATATATATATATATAATATACACACACATTCACACAAGGCCAAGTAAAACATATATATATATATATATATATATATATATATGTATGTATATGCTTAAATGGAATGTGGAAATTATCGTAATCATTAAAATTGGCGTCAAGCACTGACTGCATTTAAAAAACGATGAACTTGTTTATAACGAATCTGGAAATATTGCTGTTGTGATTATTTTGTTAAATCTGAAGGAGATGGCCTTTTGATTATAAAGTTTCTTTCATAACTCGTTGTTGTTGGCTATATTTACTATAAATTATCTTTGGTAAATTCGGATCGCGATGCTTGATTACTCCCCTATTTACAACAAGAACCATTTCTTGTGTTTTATTTTCATTGTGATTGCTCGTTGTGGAGGTAGAATGTGGCCTTTTTGTGTGGTGTGTGTATATCGGGAGGGTTATTTTTTAACAAATATATATTATTAAATGGATCATCATGTCTACACATACATTGTATTATAATATATCAGTCACCAGTTCTCTCTAATTTAAGTGAATGTTTTCCTCATATTATACCATACAAACAGTTTTTTTTATAATTATTTTTCCTTCCTATATTTTGATCTCTTTCTTTCCTTTCGTTTTTGTCTTTTCATCTGATTTTAATTTCTTCTACGAGGATATATATATATACATACATACATATATACCCAAATTTAAAATTACATCCATCCATATATATATATGTATATATATAAACTTTGAGGAACCCTTGGAACGTTACTATTTATTCCAAACAAAACAGTCCTTTTTTAAAAAGATAAATTATAAAAATTAGAGCACTACCGTGTTTTCAATCGAACGTATTCTGAAAGCTGTTCAACCCTATATATATATATATATATATATATTATATATAATATATATATATATATATATATCATTAATATGTATAGTACTAATCGAACACACCGATATATATAGGTGTGTTCGATTAGTGCTATACACGAAACTTTCGATCCTGGTATCACTGTAACTTCTACCGATTATACACACACACACACACACACATATATATATATATATATAATATACACACGAATTCACACGCTTCAGTATGTAGTATATAAAGATGATGTCTGCTGGAATAACTATGCTTATCATTTCATTCCAACTTCTCTTTCATCGGTTCTTTTTTATTTTGCTTAGCTTTTCACTAAAGTCCATGCTTCCTTCCTTATATACAAATAATGTCGTTTCTGAAGCACCCCCCCCCGTATTTCACCGTTTTTTTTCACCCCCTTATTCGCCACCTCCTGCTTTTTTTCCCCCTATTTCATTCCATCTTTCTCTTTTTAAAATACAAAAAGGGAAACGTATATTTTTATCGATGCAATATTCACATCGCTTTTCTCCATAAATATATTTTCTATTGTTTTGGCCTTTTTTTTCCTACTCATTTCGCCATTTCTTCCTTCTTTGCGTTTTCTAAATTTCTGTTTTAGTAACCCCCACTTTTATTTCTCGCACATCTCATAGTACGGGCATGTGTATATATGTATATAGGTTTATTGTACTTCTACTAAATTGATTTTGGTATTCATTTTGCAATTTATTTTGTCTACATATAATACATGTCTTCTATGGAACTCAGACGTTTTTGTCGAAGCACTTTTTTCCAGTGTTGTTACACTTTGTCCATTTCATTTATGAACTAATAATATCCATCAAAATGTATTTTGATTTTCAATTCGAAAAATATTCTTTTGTATGTATGTATGTGTGTGTCTTTGTGTGTATATGTATGTGTACAATATCCTTTAATATATATATGTCTGTCTTTGTTTGTCCCCTCTGTGCTTAGCCCCTTGTGGGTAGTAAAGAAATATATATATATATATATATATAATATATATATATATATATGTATATATATGTATATGTATATATATTTCTTTACTACCCACAAGGGGCTAAGCACAGAGGGGGACAAACAAGAACAGACAAAGGGACTAAATCGATTATATCGACTCCAGTGCGTAACTGGTACTTAATTTATCGACCCCCCGAAAGGATGAAAGGCAAAGTCGACCTCGTCGGAATTTGAACTCAGAACGCAAATATCCTTTAATATATAAATATATATATATATGTATATATATGTATATATATATAAATCCTTTAAAATGTTTAAGCCCGAAGGCCGCGGCCATGCTGGGGCACCATCTTAAAGGATATCGTATATATATATATATATATATCCCTTTATCTATCCATAACCCCCTTCGTTTATCCATTTACGCTCTTCCTCTCCCTTAAACTCACATCTGTATGCCACCCCGTCGCTTCTCTGTCTCTATCTCTCCTCCTGCCCTTTCTCTATTCTAATGGAACTGCACGTGTTCGTGCCGTGAGCCTTCTCCTCCTGTCTCGCCCTCTCTTTCTTTCTCTCTCTCTCACTCTCACTGATCCTTCTCCCCTTTGGTTATCACCGTTTCTTCCTCGTTTACTCTCTCTCTCTCTTCCTTCACTTTCTCCCCCCTCACTCTCATGACCAAAATTCGTAACACATGCTTCACTTGGAAGAATTCTTGCCAAAGAAAATCTCCTGCTTTTCCTTGACTTCTGCTTTCTCTGCCACGCAGTGACCCTCACCGACTACATTTGCATCTCACTGAATTTCAATAAAACCCCTGGCTTTATCATTCACATGTATGTATACTCTTACTCTCCTTTACTCTTTTACTTGTTTCAGTCATTTGACTGCGGCCATGCTTGAGCACCGCCTTTAGTCGAGCAAATCGACCCCGGGACTTATTCTTTGTAAGCCCAGTACTTATTATATCCGTATCTTTTGCCGAACCGCTATGTGACGGGGACGTAAATACACCAGCATCGGTTGTCAAGCAATGCTAGAGGGACAAACACAGACACACAAACATATACACACACACACACACATATATATATATATATATACGACAGGCTTCTTTCAGTTTCCGTCTACCAAATCCACTCACAAGGCTTTGGTCGGCCCGGGGCTATAGCAGAAGGCACTTGCCCAAGATGCCACGCAGTGGGACTGAACCCAGAACCATGTGGTTGGTTAGCAAGCTACTTACCACACAGCCACTCCTGCGCCTATGTATATTAAAGTTTGTGGTGAGTTTTGCGGGCGAATGCAGACGTTTCGGGGGTCGGCCCTTCCCCAGTGAAACAGAGACGCAAAAAAATACGTTGATATGGGCTCACCTGCGGTTTCTCGGTCTGCTAGAAATAGTGGTGAAATTTCCCTCAATATCTTCTATTTTACTTTTAAGAATTCTTTTCTACTCTAGGCACAAGGTCCGAAATTTTGTGGGACTCGGATCTTTTCGGTTTGAACGGCAGTTTTTTCTAGCGGTGTCATATGAAATTGTCACCCATAATTATGACCCTAGTATCGATCTATTGCATTTCAATCTCTTTTAGGGTTAGGGGTGGGGGAAAGGTATCTTTTTTTTAAATCACAAATGTAAATAAACCCAATCTGTTTCTTAAACGAGGGACATATTCATACAGCACAGAATGTTTTCACCTTCAATAGACGTCATTGATTGGTTGAAATTTATCGACCCCGAAGGGATGAAAAGCAAAGTCGACCTCGGCGGAGTTTGAACTCAGAACGTAAAGGCTGACGAAATACCTATTTCTTTACCCACAAGGGGCTTAAATACAGAGAGGACAAACAAGGACGGACAAACGATTATATCGACTCCAGTGCGTAACTGGTACTTATTTAATCGACTCCGAAAGGATGAAAGGCAAAGTCGACCTCGGCGGAATTTGAACTCAGAACGTAACGGCAGACGAAAAACCGCTTAGCTTTTCGCTGGGCGTGCTAACGTTTCTGCCAGCTCGCCGCCTTCCAACAACCACACCAAGGATCATTATAAGCCCTTCTTTCTCTATCATCTACATTTGTGTATATGTTTGTAGACGTACGTATAAAATATGATAGTGATGTAGAAATTCGCTTTGCAGTGCATAGTTCGATCTCACATCGTGCGCAAACAAGTGCCCTTTACCATAACCCTTCGGGCCAAGCCAACCCTTGTGAGTGAAATCGAGACAGGTAGATTGGAGGTGTAATTCACTGATCCAGTCCTGTCACGATATTGTGTCAAACGTTATCGGCCTGAGAATCACATTAAGGGTACACGCGTCTGTGGAAAAATCAGCGGAGGACCCCCCCTAAGATAATATAAGTGTTTGACTCGCCGCAAATTGCGTGAGGACTGAATGCAAAACATATTTAGGCGTCGGAGGGGCTGTGTGATAAGTAGCTTGCTTACGAACCACATGGTTCCGGCTTCAGTCCCACTGCGTAGAACCTTGGGCAAGTGCCTTCTACTATAGCCTCGGGCCGACCAAAGCCTTGCGAGTGGATTTGGTAGACGGAAACCGAAAGAAGCCTGTCGTATATATGTATATATATATATATATATATATATATATGTATATATATATATATGTGTATATATATATATATATATATATATACGTCTGTGTATGTATATGTTTGTGTGTCTGTGTTTGTCCCCCCCAACATCGCTTGACAACCGATGCTGGTGTGCTTACGTCCCCGTAACTTAGCGGTTCGGCATAAGTGACCGATAGAATAAGTAAGTACTAGGCTTACAAAGAATAAGTCCCGGGGTCGAGTTGCTCGACTAAAGGCGGTGCTCCAGCATGGCCACAGTCAAATGGCTGAAACGAGTAAAAGAGTAAAAGAAAAAGGTGCTTGGGTGCATTTATAGCAGAGTTACCAAGCATTGGGAAACCAGGTTCTTAAGTTTCAGGATGGCTACTGCCCTTCCCTTCCACCAATCTCGGTGGCCCTGAATAATAAAGGGCTTCAGGTATTGTAGTTTCCTTCCTCGCTATGCAGGGAACCCCAGTGCTTCGTACGATGCTTTATTTGTTTATTTATTTATTTATATCAAACTCGGAAAGCGGAAAAGCAAGAATTAATTTGGGCGGAATTTGAACTGAGAACGTCAAGCCATATAAACAAACATCACTGTTGTACTTTGTCCGATGCTCTTAGGGACTCGGATCTTTTCTGTTTGAACGGCAGTTTTTTTTAGCGGTGTCATATGAAATTGTCACCCATAATATTTGACCCTAGTATCGATCTATTGCATTTCAATTTGTTTTAGGGTTAAGGTTAGGGGTGGGGGAATGTTATCTTTTTTTCCTTCACAAATGTAAATAAACCCACTCTGTTTCTTAAACGAGGGACATATTCATACGGCACAGAATGTTTTTTTTTTACCTCAATAGACGTCAGTGATTAGTTGAAATTGCAGAAATTGAAGAAAAAAACAACAAATATCTTACAAGCTATAGAATTTTCTCAATAAAGCCAAGAGAAAAAGATGTTTTATAAACACATTCTACCAGTATACGAAGTTTTAAAAGTGTTTAGTTACCTAGAAATTATTTTTAAAAACTGCCGGTCAAACCGAAAAGATCCATAGAAACAAACATCACTGTGTACTTTGTCCGATGCTCTTTCAGGGACTCTAACCACTCAGTGTGCGCACACTCTCAATACAACGCTTGATAGGATGTAGGTTACAGCATACCTGATCACATACATCCGACGGGGCTTCCGCACCGTTTCCGCTTCACTTGCTATAAATAGCAACCATCTCTTCTCGAATCAGTCTCTACCACCTTAGCAACAAAAAGAAAAATTACTCTGAATAATAACTTAGTCCAGTATATTTTTTTTTACTTGTTTCAGTCATTGGTTTGCAGATATGCTGGGGGCACGGCCTTGAACTAATCGAACCCAGTATTTATTTTAAAGCCGGGTACTTATTCTGTCGGGTCCCTTCGTAGAGTGGCTGTGTGGTAAGTTGCTTGCTTACGAGTCACATGGTTCCAGGTTCAGTCCCACTGCGTGGCACCTTGGGCAAGTGCCTTCTACTATAGCCTCGGGCCGACCAAAGCCTTGTGAGTGGATTTGGTAGACGGAAACTGAAAGAAGCCCGTTGTGTATATATATATATATATATATATATATATATATATATGTGTGTGTGTATGTTTGCGTGTCTGTGTTTGTCCCGCCCCCCCCCCCAACATCGCTAAGTTATGGCGACACAAACAAACCAACACCGTTTGTCAAGCGGGTGTGAGGGACAAACATCACAAACACACACACACACAACGGGCTTCTTTCAATTTCCGTCTACAAAACCCACTCAAAAAAAGTCGAGCGGGGGCTATAGTAGAAGACACTCGCGAGGTGCCGCCAAATGGGACTGAACCCAAGACTACATGGTTAGGAAGTAGGCTTCTTAACCACCCAACACCAGAGTTGAAGACACCTCCGAAAGAGAGGGGGGCGCCACGTCAAAACGGTAGAGGAGTAGGGGCCGAAACCAGACGTGGTTCCTCCTGATGATGTCTTGAGCTAACTGGATCCTATAAAGGAGCTGTTGTGGTAGCAGACCACGAAACACGGTTGTAATTCCTCCTTTCTACGATGTATATGTGTGGATATAACAAGCGATGATTACCAGTGGAATGTCTTCAATGATTGGTCTGCACTTTCAGGGTTGACCTGCTGTTAAACAACAACCACTAAGTTTTTCGTTACTTGATTTGAGGGTCTCTCTTTTTACTCTTTTACTTGTTTCAGTCATCTGACCGCGGCCATGCTGGAGCACCGCCTTTTAATCGAGCAACTCGACCCCGGGACTTATTCTTTTTGTAAGCCCAGTACTTATTCTATCGGTCTCTTTTGCCGAACCGCTAAGTAACGGGGACATAAACACACCAGCATCGGTTGTCAAGCAATGCTAGGGGGACAAACACAGACACACAAACACACACACGCACATGTATATATATATATATATATACATATATACGACGGGCTTCTTTCAGTTTCCGTCTACAAAATCCACTCACAAGGCTTTGGTCGGCCCGAGGCTATAGTAGAAGACACTTGCCCAAGGTGCCACGCAGTGGGACTGAACCCGGAACCATGTGGTTGGTAAGCAAGATACTTACCACACAGCCACTCCTGCGGTCTGGTATAAAAAAAAAAAGATTCGTACTGCGCGGTGCCGCTCAATGGAATCGAACCTTGAACCATATTTATGACTGTGGGGCGACCTTAAACCACACGGCCGCGATCTCAATCATTTATGTCATATTGCTACGGTAGTGAGTATCACACAACTTTGAGGAGTATTAGCTGCTTAAATATATTCCTGTGTTGTAAATCGGATCTTGTACAAGTCTACGTGACGGACCACATCGCTTTCCGAACTATACTGGAAAGGCCCTCACGGGCCTAATTTCGCAATGAGTCTAAATGTTGTTATAACCTCGTAGGAGTGGCTGTGTGGTAAGTTTCTTGCTTTCGAGCCACATGGTTCCGGGTTCAGTCCCACTGCGTGGCACCTTGGGCAAGTGCCTTCTACTATATAGCCTCGGGTCGACCAATGCCTTATGAGTGGATTTGGTAGACGGAAACTGAAAGAAGCCCGTCGTATATATGTATATATATGTATGTGTGTGTATATGTTTCCCCCCCCCAACATCGTTTGACAACCGATGCTGGTGTGTTTACGTCCCCGTATCTTAGCGGTTCGGTAAAAGGAGCCCGATAGAATAAGTACTAGGCTTACAAAGAATAAGTCCTGGGTTCGATTTGCTCGACTAAAGGCGGTGCTCCAGCATGGCCGCAGTCAAATGACTGAAACAAGTAAAAGAGTAAAAGGGAGTTACCAATTTATTTCAAAAACTTGTGCCGTGTTGCTAGAAATTGATTTTTGAAAACAATTGTCACGGCGGTCACAACATACGAGTTAATTTGTTCTCGGAGACTGCTCTTAAAACGAAAACTCGTAAAAGCAGAGCAATAATTTCCCATAAGCAATGTTGTAAATCGTAATTCGTTCCCAGAAGAATATTAAAAGTAAATACTCTTTTACTCTTTACTCGTTTACTTGTTTCAGTCATTTGACTGCGGCCATGCTGGAGCACCGCCTTTAGTCGAGCAAATCGACCCCGGGACTTATTCTTTTTGTAAGCCCAGTACTTATTCTATCGGTCACTTTTGCCGAACCGCTAAGTGACGGGGACGTAAACACACCAGCATCGGTTGTCAAGCAATGCTAGGGGGACAAACACATACACATACATATATGCATACATATATACGACAGGCTTCTTTCAGTTTCCGTCTACCAAATCCACTCACAAGGCATTGGTCGGCCCGGGGCTATAGCAGAAGACACTTGCCCAAGATGCGACGCAGTGGGACTGAACCCGGAACCATGTGGTTGGTTAGCAAGCTACTTACCACACAGCCACTCCTGCGCCTATAAAAATAGATAATTTTTTTTTTTTACATAAATTAACGAAGTCTGCTACCACATCCGAAAGATTGCCCAAAAACTTATAATATATTAGTAAATAAAAGACAATAAAACAACAGTAGAATGTAAAGAATATTTAATGTTAGGTAAAAAGAATGTCAAGATCAGTTATAATAAATATTATAATCGTTTTCTGAATCACTTTCGCTAGCATTAGACTCGCGCAAACTATCACTTGTTGACGCGATCGCCGAATCCCAAGAACTCGTAGATGGACTCGTAGATTTCTTTTTAAAAAACAAGTCTAAGAGTTGTTTGGGATCTTTTCGGTTTGAGCGGCAGTTTTTTCTAGCGGTGTCATATGAAATTGTCACCCATAATTATGACCCTAGAATCGATCTATTGCATTTCAGTCTGTTTTAGGGTTAGGGGTGGAGGGAAGGGTATCTTTTTTTCTTCAGAAATGTAAATAAACCCAATCTGATTCTTAAACGAGGGACACATTCATACGGCACAGAATGTTGTTTACCTCAATAGACGTCATTGATTGGTTGAAATTGCAGAAATTGAAGAAAAAAAACGACAAATTTCTTACAAACTATAGAATTTTCTCAATAAAGCCAAGAGAAAAAGATGTTTTATAAACACATTCTACCAGTATACGAAGTTTAAAAGTGTTTAGTTACGTGGAAATTGTTTAAAAAAACTGCCGTTCAAACCGAAAAGATCCGTTGTTTGCTTAGAAGCCTTTTTTTTTCGCTCTCTATAAATTTCTCGGTCACACACAGAATCATTTGTTATGGAAGTAGAAACTTTTGCACGTAGTTCAAAATTTGGATCTTGTGCTTGAAAAATAAAACTCGTAAATCAGGGGTCTCGTAAAGCAGGTCCTTCCTTGTGTATGCAGTAGAAGACCGATACGTTATTTCTGTCGACCCCTTGGAAGGGTGGGTGAAAGGCAAAGATAAATAACCTCGGCGAGATTTTAATTCAGAACAGAAAGAGCCTTAGCTTGTTCACAGCTTTGGTAGTTTGTTGGTTGGGCTGTCGACCTTGTTATATACAATTATGCAAATGAATTTGCACATAAAAAACATTCTTGTTTACGTTTTTTAATTAATTTAATCAACTGCTTTATTTTATGAGTGAGTGATGAGTGAATCTACGTTGTTAAATAACAAAACCGACCATTTTTTTTTTACATTGATTCCAAGCTACCGTGATGGTCCTCATGCGTCTAAATTTCACAATGACCGTGTATTTAGTTATATGTAACCCATAGCAGGGCTTGAACCAGAGTGTAAGTGTCATTGACCGCGGTATGGTCCGAAGATAGAGAGTGGTTGTGCTAGTGGCCTTCGTCGGCTCTTCAGACCCAATGAGATCAAGGCTTTACATATTTCATGTTCTTCTCGAACAGCTAGCTATTTGATAGTGGACCCAATGGCCCAGTGGTTAGGGCAGCGGACTCGCAGTCGTAGGATCGCGGTTTCGATTCCCAGACTGGGCGTTGTGAGTGTTTATTGAGCGAAAACAGTGGAGGCGCAATGGCCCAGTGTTTAGGGCAGCGGACTCGCAGTCGTAGGATCGCGGTCTCGATTCCCAGACTGGGCGTTGTGAGTGTTTATTGAGCGAAAACACCCAAAAGGCTCCATGAGGCTCCGGCAGGGGTTGGTGGCGGTCCCTGCTGTACTCTTTCGCCACAACTTTCTCTCACTCTTTCTTCTGTTGGCCTGCTCGCTTAGCCAGCGGGGTGGCGTCATTCGAAGGCTAATCTAGTAACAGGGATGGGGCGATAGGAAAGGGGTCGGTTTAATCGAGAGATCCTTCAAAGTGTTAGACATCAATGTTGTTAGTATTTGGATCGGCTGAACAGGCGGAGGATCTTACACAATGTTGTTTTGGTATTTAGCTTCATCTCGAGTTCAAATCCCACCGATGTCGACCTCATCTTTTCATCATTTAAGGCTCGATAAAATAAAAATACCTGTCAAGTAAGTATTAGGGTCGATATTATTGGAATATTTCCGTACCCCCCAGCGGTTAAAAAATATTGAGATTCGTGTTTATTTCAGAAATCGATAATGATATTAAATTTATTAATATACCTATTTCTTTACTACCTACAAGGCGCTAAACATAGAGGGGAACAAACAAGGACAGACAAACGGATTAAGTCGATTACATCGACCCCAGTGCGTAACTGGTACTTAATTTATCGACCCCGAAAGGCAAAGTCGACCTCGGCGGAATTTGAACTCGGACCGTAACGGCAGACGAAATACCTATTTCTTTATTACCCACAAGGGGCTGAACATAGAGGGGACAAACAAGGTCAGACAAACGGATTAAGTCGATTATATCGACCCCAGTGCGTAACTGGTACTTAATTTATCGACCCCGAAAGGATGAAAGACAAAGTCGACCTCGGCGGAATTTGAACTCAGAACGTAGCGGCAGACGAAATACGGCTACGCATTTCGCCCGGCGTGCTAACGTTTCTGCCAGCTCGCTGCCTTGAAATTTATTAATATACCATATAATAAACACAGAGGGAGCCTATACAAGTATCTAACTTGTTGAAATAATAATGGGGAAAAAAAGCAGCCAAATCTCCCTCAAATAGCACCCAAACCTCTCCGAAGAAGACCCATTTGGATGATGTCGTCTGGGGTTCCTTGCACTTAGGAAAAAGACAGGATGGCCAAGGTTGGAATGCAATTTGATCATCGGAGTGCACAATCAGTGCTGCTGGCCTTGGGCTGTACAACATTCCTTGAATGTTCCTAAGTTCGTGAGATAGCTGTGAGATTCCTGTAGAATAGAGTCGGAAATTATCTTGTTCTTGAAAAACTGGAATTTCTCCGGATATGTATGTTTTAATCGTAGATTACAATTCTGCGAAAGAAATAAAGAAGAAAAAAAAAAGAATGGGTGGGTAAATTTTACCCCATTCCCCCCCAGCTTTCTTCTTGAAATGTTAGGCGGATTGAGGTTTTAAACACTTGGAATTATTATTTTTCAAAAACCATCCGTAACTTTTTTAAACAAATGTTTAAATGGCGGTGCCCCAGCATGGCCACAGCTTGTGAGCTGAAACTAAACTAAACTAAATAAAATAAAATAAAATAAAATAAAAAATCTGAAAAGACATTTTTATAAATAAAAAAAGAGGCAAAACTGGAAAATCACACAAAATTACGGGCATTTGACTGCGGCCTCGCTGGAGCACCGCTTTTAGTCGGACAAATCGACCCCAGGACTTATTCTTTGTAAGCCTTAGTGCTTATTCTATCGGTTCCTTTTGCCGAACCGCTAAGTTTCGGGGACGTAAACACACCAACATCGGTTGTCAAAACGGTGGTGGCGGGACAAACAGACACACAAACATCTATTTACGACGGGCTTCTTTTCAGTTTCCGTCTACCAAATCCATTCACAAAGCTTTGGTCGGTCCAAGGTGCCATGCAGTGGGACTGGACCCGGATCGTGTGGTTGGAAACCAAGCTTCTTACCACACAGTCACGCCTATATATATATATATACATATATATTTATATATTCACCGTGACCATCCCGTACGATTTGTGTTTATCAATGATTACATTGTGCATGGTATTTCTTTTGCATTTGAAGACGGTAGGATGATATAAGGGTGAAATGGCTACTATTTCTAGCAGATCGTACAACCACATAGTGGTAGAGGCATCTTCTTCGCTGGCTTGTTTGTGACATAGTTTCAGGCGTGTGTGTAACATCACTTGGTATTGCGCGCGCGTGCTTGTTGTGTGTACGTGTGTGTGTGTATTATATATATATAATTTCACCGTAAACACATGTCAAGTGCTTTGTGCTTGCATCATATAGGTCGCGTGTACTCTGGATTCTGTCTTGCTAGTGTGCAAGCTGTTCGTTTTAGATAACCACATCTAGTTTGCCAAAATAATTGGCACGACAAGCGGGGCGTCGAATGAAATGCCTTGTGGTGGGTTCGAATCACGCTGACGTCCGCTTTGTCATTTTGTTCTTCCGTGGTCGATAAATCGATGTAGCAGCGAAGTGCTGGAGTCAGTTCAATCAATTGTTATTCTCCCCGCCAATCTTCTGGCCGTGTGTATATGTTAGAACCAATTATTAATAGGATATTTTCGGTTTGAACGGCAGTTTTTTAAAAATAATTTCTAGGTAACTAAAACATTTTTAAACTTCGTATACTGGTAGAATGTGTTTATAAAACATCTTTTTCTCTTGGCTTTATTGAGAAAATTCTATGGTTTGTAAGATATTTGTTGTTGTTTTCCTTCAATTTCCGCAATTACAACCAATCACTGACGTCTATTGAGGTAAAAAAAACATTCTGTGCCATATGAATATGTCCCTCGTTTAAGAAACAGATTGGGTTTATTTACATTTGTGAAGAAAAAAAAGCTACCCTTCCCCCCACCCCTAACTGATCTTAATCCTAAAACAGATTGAAATGCAATAGATCGATACTAGGGTCATAATTATGGGTGACAATTTCATATGACACCGCTAGGAAAAACTGCCGTTCAAACCGAAAAGATCCCCAATTATTAATATTCTTAGAAAGGAGTCGATTAGCTCAATCGTTAAGCACATCGAAAAGAAAAAAAAAACAACTTTGTGGTATTTGTCCTAGCTCTACGTTCTGAGTTCAAATACCGCTGGGGTCAACTTCGATTTTCGTTTTTTCGGGGTCAATAAAATAAAGCACCGATCAAGTACTGGGGCGGTAGGTATCGACTTATCCCCTTCCTCTCCAAATTGCTGGCCTCGTGATTAGATTAAAGCCCATTTAAAGGCAGCGAGCTGGCAGAATCGCTGGCATGCAGGGCAAAATGCTTAGTGGCATTTCGTCCGTATTTACGTTCTGCGTTCAAATTCCGCCGGGGTCGAATTTGCCCTTCAGCCTTCCGAGGTCGATAAAATAAGTACCTGTTGAACAGTGGAGGGTCGATGTAATCGACCTATCTCCTCCCCACCAAATTTCAAGCCTTGTGTCTATAGTAGAAAAGATTATTATTATTATTATTATGGCGGCGAGCTGGCAGAATCGTTAGCGGGTCGACGTTTCGTTCGTATTTATTTTCCCAATTCAAATTCCGCCGTGGTCGACTTAGCCTTTCAGCCTTCCTGGGTCGATAAAATAAGTACCTATTGAGCATTGGAGTCTATGTAATTGACTAGCCCCCACCTCACCCGAAATTGTTGGTCTCGTGCCAAAATTTGAAACCATTATTATTATTATTATTATTATTATTATTGAGTGAGAGAGCAGTTCATGCCATCAAAGTGACACTGGGGTAAAATATACGAAGCCCTCGTCTGATAAGGGTACACCAGGCACATGCATCACAACCATATGTGCGCGACATGGTGATCTCATATCAAGATAAACAGCACATGACCTTGCAGGTGGGGCCCAGTTAGAATTTTCTTCAGGTTGAGTAGCCCATCCCGCTCAAACGGTCCCTGAATAAGGGTTGTTTAAGGATGTTGAATGAAACACCCATGTTTCCAAAGGTGAATTATTCAAACCCCAAAGAATCCCTCTGAACACATGGCTATGATGCTCCCCCACTACTTCTGCTCGTGATCAGAGATGCACATATCGTCAGCCACTAAGGGACATGCTCAACTGGTTAAGGTCAAACAACTGACAAGCAAATCTGTGGTATTGATTATCATTATTATTATTATTATATGCCTCTCGTGTCACCATTGTCTTTCATCGTTTGAGTGATCGAGAGACTAAATCCAGTTACTAGCTTCAGTTTCGTGGACTCAACTCTCCCCTCGAAGTTGGTACTTTGCCTATCTTAGGTAATCATATTATACAATGAAGCCTGTTTGTTGTGGAGGGAGAGGGCGGATTTGATATTTCGGTTCTGTCCATCTGGTCGTCATGTGTTTTCTAATCTCTCTATATAAACGGCAGTTTGTCTGTGCGTGTTTCTGTGTGTCTGTTTGTTTGTACCCTCACCCTGACCACGGCTTTCAACCGATTCTGATGAAACTTGACACACACATAGCCCAATGTCATAATTCAAAACTAACACAGCGAAAATTTTGAAAAGTTCCCCCAGTTCTGAAAAAAATAGATAAATTCGACATGGGGTCGAGAATAGAAACACAAACCGCAAACTGTCTAGGGGACGCAACTCCACCTTTTTTAACTAAAAAAAAACTTACCATCATTTTTTTCCATTTTTTTGTTATTTTTTGGCTATAACTCTCTAAAAATGCTTTATAGTTATTTCCCTTACAAACCTGAGCAACGCCGGGCGATACTGCTAGTCTAATAAATAAACCATCAGAAACTAGGATTAAGCCGGCATCATATAGTATTACATCTAGAACACACATTTTCTAAGTCTAGTTTTGAATTTTCCCATGCGTCATCGTCCAATGATTGACCATGTACACCTCATTAGCGATCTATTTCCCGGGGGGTAATTGGGCGTTATGTGTCTTTCGGCAACCACACTCTCTTACTCGGACGACCCAACCGACTTAGATATATCTATCTATCTATCTATCTATCTATCTATCTATCTGTCTGTCTGTCTGTCTGTCTGTCTGTCTGTATCTCTATCTATCTGTCTATCTATATCTCTATCTGTCTATCTATCTATATCTCTATCTGTCTATCTATCTATCTATCTATCTATCTATCTATCTATCTATCTATCTATCTATCTATCTGTCTATCTATCTGTCTATCTATCTGTCTATCTATCTGTCTGTCTATCTGTCTATCTATCTATCTATCTATCTATCTATCTGTCTATCTGTCTATCTGTCTATCTATCTATCTATCTGTCTATCTATCTGTCTATCTGTCTGTCTATCTGTCTGTCTATCTGTCTGTCTATCTGTCTGTCTGTCTGTCTGTCTGTCTGTCTATCTATCTATCTATCTGTCTATCTATCTATCTATCTGTCTATCTATATATCAATCTCTCTCTCTCTCTCTTCTCTCTCTCTCTCTCTCTCTCTCTCTCTCTCTATATATATATATATATATATATATATATATATATATATATATATATATATATATATATATATATATAAAGAGAGAGAGAGAGAGACGCACACTCACTCTTTCACTCAAACATTTTCTTGGATTCTTGTTTTCGACAACACACTTTTTATTTTTTTAATGCAGATTTGCCTGATATAATTTCCCACTTTATTTTGTGGTCAACCCAAAAGAACGCCAAACGAGACCACATACCCGCTGTGGGTCCCACAACCTGTAGATTTTAAACCTTACAACTGATTCGTTTACGCCGCGAACATATTAAAATTGACACTTAACCAGTCGCTGTCTGTCCCCTTTTTGGCCAAGCAAAATAACGTGATTTATCCAAGGACACACCATTCCTCCTTGGCCGTCGTGAATCGTACCCAACATCTTATGGTTGAGAGCCCAGTTGCCTAACCACTAAGCTACGTGCCTTCACGTTCTACACGTATTTCACCCCACGCTTACTCTTTTACTTGTTTCAGTCATTTGACCGCGGCCATGCTGGAGCACCGCCTTTTTAATCGAGCAACTCGACCCCGGGACTTATTCTTTTTGTAAGCCCAGTACTTATTCTATCTCGGTCTCTTTTGCCGAACCGCTAAGTAGCGGGGACATAAACACACCAGCATCGGTTGTCAAGCAATGCTAGGGGGACAAACACAGACACACAAACACACGCGCATATATATATATATATATATATATATATATATATATATATACATATACAACGGGCTTCTTTAAGTTTCCGTCTACCAAATCCACTCACAAGGCTTTGGTCGGCCCCGAGGCTATAGTAGAAGACACTTGCCCAAGGTGCCACGCAGTGGGACTGAACCCGGAACCATGTGGTTGGTAAACAAGCAACTTACCACACAGCCGCTCCTCTTGATTTTTTTTTTTTGATATCTGCCCTTCTTTATTTGGACATTTGTTTAGCCAGCTAAACAAATGCTTATGCCGAGTTATCCAGCCAGCCACCTACCCCCACCATGTATCGAGCCTTCCACCCGTCCTTCGAGTCATCCACCCATCCATTCGTTCTATTCATCGGGCCATCCATCTAGCTATCTGTCGAGCCTTTTTATCCATCTATCCGTTTTCGAGCTAGCCGGCCATCCATCCATTCTTCGAACCTTGGAGGGTACTACTTAAGAAGAGCGGTCCCGGTGCGCGCACTCGCGTACTCGCGCATCCACGCTGGCTAGTCGTGACTAGTCGATCTTTACTTTGTGTTTTTGTGTTTTATTTACTTTGTTTTAAAAAAATTATTTACTTTGTGTAAAATAAATTATTTATATTGTGTTTTATTTACTTTGCTAGGTAGTCGTTGTAGGATCGACTAGTCACGACTAGCTAGCGCGGATGCGCGAGTACGCGAATGTGCGCACCGGGACTACTCTTCTTAAGTAGTACCCCATTTAGCTATCTGTCGAGCCTTC
Organism: Octopus sinensis; assembly: GCF_006345805.1. NCBI lineage: Eukaryota > Metazoa > Mollusca > Cephalopoda > Octopoda > Octopodidae > Octopus > Octopus sinensis. Next base: position 45,990,514 of record NC_043014.1, on the reverse strand, counting down.
CATCCATCTATCCGTCCTTCGAGCTAGCCTTAGACCCATCCATCCATCCGTCTATCTATCTAGCTATCTATCGGGCCTTTCATCCATCTATCCGTCCTTCGAGCTAGCCGGCCATCCATTCGAGCTAGCCGTGGAGCCATTCACTCATCCTTCGACCCATCCATCCATCCGTCTATCTATCTAGCTTATCTATCTATCTGGCTATCTACCGGACCTTTCATCCATCTATCCGTCCTTCGAGCTAGCCGGCCATCCATTCGAGCTAGCCGTGGAGCCATTCACTCATCCTTCGACCCATCCATCCATCCGTCTATCTATCTAGCTTATCTATCTATCTAGCTATCTATCGGACCTTTCATCCATCTATCCGTCCTTCGAGCTAGCCGGCCATCCATTCGAGCTAGCCGTGGAGCCATTCACTCATCCTTCGACCCATCCATCCGTCTATCTATCTAGCTTATCTATCTATCTAGCTATCTATCGGACCTTTCATCCATCTATCCGTCCTTCGAGCTAGCCGGCCATCCATTCGAGCTAGCCGTGGAGCCATTCACTCATCCTTCGACCCATCCATCCGTCTATCTATCTAGCTTATCTATCTATCTGGCTATCTACCGGACCTTTCATCCATCTATCCGTCCTTCGAGCTAGCCGGCCATCCATTCGAGCTAGCCGTGGAGCCATTCACTCATCCTTCGACCCATCCATCCGTCTATCTATCTAGCTTATCTATCGGACCTTTCATCCATCTATCCGTCCTTCGAGCTAGCCGGCCATCCATTCGAGCTAGCCGTGGAGCCATTCACTCATCCTTCGACCCATCCATCCGTCTATCTATCTAGCTTATCTATCTATCTATCTAGCTATCTATCGGACCTTTCATCCATCTATCCGTCCTTCGAGCTAGCCGGCCATCCATTCGAGCTAGCCGTGGAGCCATTCACTCATCCTTCGACCCATCCATCCGTCTATCTATCTAGCTTATCTATCTATCTGGCTATCTATCGGACCTTTCATCCATCTATCCGTCCTTCGAGCTAGCCGGCCATCCATTCGAGCTAGCCGTGGAGCCATCCACTCATCCTTCGACCCATCCATCCGTCTATCTATCTATCTTCCTATCTATCTAGCTATCTATCGGACCTTTCATCCATCTATCCGTCCTTCGAGCTAGCCGGCCATCCATTCGAGGTAGCCGTGGAGCCATTCACTCATCCTTCGACCCATCCATCCGTCTATCTATCTAGCTTATCTATCTATCTGGCTATCTATCGGACCTTTCATCATCTATCCGTCCTTCGAGCTAGCCGGCCATCCATTCGAGCTAGCGTGGAGCCATCACTCATCCTTCGACCCATCCATCCGTCTATCTATCTATCTTCCTATCTATCTAGCTATCTATCGGACCTTTCATCCATCTATCCGTCCTTCGAGCTAGCCGGCCATCCATTCGAGCTAGCCGTGGAGCCATTCACTCATCCTTCGACCCATCCATCCGTCTATCTATCTAGCTTATCTATCTATCTAGCTATCTATCGGACCTTTCATCCATCTATCCGTCCTTCGAGCTAGCCGTGGAGCCATCCACTCATCCTTCGACCCATCCATCCGTCTATCTATCTATCTTCCTATCTATCTAGCTATCTATCGAACCTTTCATCCATCTATCCGTCCTTCGAGCTAGCCGGCCATCCATTCGAGCTAGTCTTGGAGCCATCCACTCATCCTTCGACCCATCCATCCGTCTATCTATCTATCTATCTTGACATATCCATCTAACGAGCCATCTAGCCATGTATTTATTTATCTGTGTGTTTGTCAAGTCAGAGAGAGAGACGTAGTATATATATTTATAACATTGACAAATGCTTTGTTGCCGGCTTAGTTTCTAGCAAAGTGTTGTTCGTGTGTGTGTTTCTATCTAAAAGAGTGTGAGTAAGAGAGAGAGAGAGAGAGGGTCAAAGGAAATACGTGTGCCTTAACACGTGCACATCAGTCAGTCAGACTGAATTTCCATTGTGTATTTGCTTGTGTATGTCTCTGTTCATACTCTTTGTCTGTGTGTATGGCTTATGCCTATCTTATGTCAGTGTGTGAGAGACTTTTTGTGTGTGTGTACACGTGTTTCTCTTTAGCAGTGTGTCTCTCTCTCTTGATATGTGAGTATATCTCTCTTTGTGTGTGTTTATTGCTTGTGAAAGCATTTATTTGAATGTAGGCACTATCGAATGCTTCTATTATCTTTTACGTCACGACAGCGCTGCTCCAGCGTGGCTTGATCTACAATAAGTTTGCTAAATAAATAAATATAATAAACTGGCTTCCTGCGCAAGAGACCTCTATACGGTCGTTCAACCTGCTAGAAATAACAGGCAGTCCACCCTCGAATGAATTTTCTTCTATACACCTTTCTACTTTAGGCACAAGGCCTGAAATTTTGGGGGAGGGAGTAAGTCGATTACATCGACCCCAGTGTTTCATCGGTACTTAATTTATCGACCCCGAAAGGATGAAAGGCAAAGTCGACCCCGGCGGAATTTGAACTCAGAACGTAACGGCAGACGAAATACCTATTTATTTTCTTTACTACCCACAAGGGGCTAAACACAGAGGGGACAAACAAGGACAGATAAACGGATTGAGTCGATTACATCGACCCCAGTACGTAACTGGTACTTAATTTATCGACCCCGAAAGGATGAAAGGCAAAGTCGACCTCGGCGGATTTGAATTCAGAACGTAACAGCAGACGAAATACCGCTAGCATTGCGACAGATAGCTAATGGGGTACTACTTAAGAAGAGTAGTCCGGTGCGCACATTCGCGTACTCGCGCATCCGCGCTAGTAGTCGTGACTAGTCGATCCTACAACGACTACCTAGCAAGTAAATAAAAACATATAAATAATTTATTTTACACAAAGTAAATAATTTTTTTAAAACAAAGTAAATAAAACACAAAAACACAAAGTAAAGATCGACTAGTCACGACTAGCCAGCGTGGATGCGCGAGTACTGCTATGCATTTCACCCGGCGTGCTAACGATTCTGCCAGCTCGCCACCCTATAGTCATCACAATAACATCATAGTCATAACAACCACCGTGTTCATTCTAAACCGATTTCCTCGCCCGTCTTCTAAAATGTTCCAGAGAATGTGGCCGTGTAGTCGTTTTGATTCCAACCCGGCTGAGGACAGGGTCTCTGGTCCTCTGGTACAAAGACTCCTAAGTTAAAATGTTCACGTTCATATTTGTAAAAACCTCGTGTCATTAGCTTACTGGCGGTCTTTCTTTCTTTGTGCATTTAATATGGCAGACAAAGTGAAAATAACTGCGACCATTTGAAAGTGAAAGTAGAGTATTATCATTGTGTGTACCTGTGACGGCGTATCTTACGTACAGCTGTGTTTGTCTTGTGTCGCAAAATATATTGCATTGTGAAAACATCCGGTTTGATAACTAACTGAATAAACAAATAAAATCAGCCTCATTTGACGGTTACTCTCTCATTTTCTTTTACTCTTTTACTTGTTCCAGTCATTTGACTGTGGCCATGCTGGAGCACCGCCTTTAGTCGAGCAAATCGACCCCAGGACTTATTCTTTGTAAGCCTAGTACATACTCTATCGGTCTCTTTTTGCCGAACCGCTAGGTTACGGGGACGTAAACACACCAGCATCAGTGTATGTGTGTGTGTGTATATATATATATATATATATATATATATATAGGCGCAGGAGTGGCTGTGTGGAAAGTAGCTTGCTTACCAACCACATGGTTCCGGGTTCAGTACCACAGCGTGGTACCATGGGCAAGTGTCATCTAGTATAACTTCGGGCCGATTAAAGCCTTGTGAGTGGATTTTATAGATGGAAACTGAAAAGAAGCTTGTTGTGTGTGTGTCGTGGAGGCGCAATTGCCCAGTGGTTAGAGCAGCGGATACGCGGTCGTAGGATCGCGGTTTTGGTTTCTAGGCCGGGCGTTGAGAGTGTTTATTGAGCGAAAACACCTAAAGCTCCACGAGGCTCCGGCAGGGATTGCTGGTGAACCCTCCTGTACTCTTTCACCACAACTTTCTCCCACTCTTTCTTCTTGTTTCTGTTGTACCTGTATATCAAAGGGCCAGCCAGCCTTGTCACACTCTGTGTCACGCTGAATCTCCCCGAGAACTACGTTAACGGTCCACGTGTCTGTGGAGTGCTCAGCCTCTTGCACGTGAATTTCACGAGCAGGCTGTTCCGTTGACCGGATCAACTGAGACCGTCGTCGTAACCGACGGAGTGCCACGATATATATATATATATATATATATATATATGTTTGTGTGTCTGTGCTTGTCTCCTCAACATCGCTTGTCAACCGATACTGCTGTGTTTACGTCCTCGTAACTTAGCGGTTCGGCAAAAGAGACCTGTGCTTACGAACCACATGGTTCCGGGTTCAGTCCCACTGCGTGGCACCTTGGGCAAGTGTCTTCTACTATAGCCTCGGGCCGACCAAAGCCTTGTGAGTGGATTTGGTAGACGGAAACTGAAAGAAGCCCGTCGTGTGTGTGTGTGTGTGTGTCTGTGTTTGTCCCCCCAACATCGCTTGATATATATATATATGTGTGTGTGTTTCAAATGAAACCCTTAAGCTGTGTTCGACTAAAATTCTTCAAAGCGGTGCCCCAGCTTGGCCGCAGTCTAATGACTGAAATAAGTAAAAAGCAAAGGTACTGACTGCTACAACCATTCTCGAATATCAAATAATGATAGCACTTTTTTTCTCTTTTTTATTTTATTTTTTTATTCTGTTATCACTTGAGATAATATTGTCTGAAATGTTTAATGGAAAAAAAAGATTGGTAGAAATGGCAAAAACTAGGACAGAAACCAGTTGAAAGAAATACAAAGAATCATAAAGGGCCATAAGGGGTTCCGCAACCAAATTTCCTTTAAACTGTATCGTAACGTTTTTATAAAAGAAGTGACATAGAATCTTTACCTTTTGACCGACAGATTTAAAAAATAATTTTTAAAGATCCGTGACATATTCATGAATATACTATCTGTATAAAACAGCGGTTTCCAAACTTTTGGGGTCTCCGCCGCCCTTATGGACACATAATACCCTCGCCCCTATTCTTATGTATACTGTTACTCTTTTACTTGTTTCAGTCATTTGACTGCGGCCATGCTGGAGCACCGCCTTTAGTCGAGCAAATCAACCCCAGTACTTATTCTATCGGTCTCTTTTTTGCCGAACCGCTAAGTGACGGGGACGTAAACACACCAGCATCGGTTGTCAAGCAATGCTAGGGGGACAAACACAGACACACAAACACACACACACATATATATATAAATATATACGACAGGCTTCTTTCAGTTTCCGTCTACCAAATCCACTCACAAGGCATTGGTCGGCCCGGCGCTATATCAGAAGACACTTGCCCAAGATGCCACGCAGTGGGACTGAATCCGGAACCATGTGGTTGGTTAGCAAGCTTCTTACCACACAGCCACTATAAATAAAATTTTTATATTTTACTAATTTATATATACTATGATTCATTTGATATTTAATATAATGTTATATAATTTGTATACAACGCTATAATAATATTATAAATTCATAAGCGTCCCCCAATCCACTGCCTTCTTAGACACCAAACACTCATCTGGACCCTCTCAACACCCACTTTGAGAACCTGTGGTATAAAAGATGTGGTGACCGTAGCCCATCTTTTATACAGACACTTTTGACCATAAGCTTATTTGAAAATGTATTGACGTTAAGTGCTACCAAGGCAGCCATTAAGCAGTCTAAAATAGCAGCTAAATCTCTTTCAGACCACACTGCTGTTTTCATAAAGGAAGGTCATAAGCGGCCGAGAGAATAAGTACTAAGCTTTAAAAACACGAGTTCTTGGGTCGATTTATTCGACTAATCCAGTGGTTCTCAACCGGGGTTCATATAAGATTTTGTTGTTAAAATTGTTCGTTAAAATTTATGCTCATTAAACTGGTGATCTTTTCGGTTTGAACGGCTTTATTTTACTGACCCCGAAAAAACGAAAAACAAAGTTGACCCCAGCGGTATTTGAACTCAGAACGTAGAGCTAGGACAAATACCACAAAGTTGTTTTTTTTTTTCTTTTCGATGTGCTTAACAATTGAGCTAATCGACTCCTTTCTAAGAATATTAATAATTGGGGATCTTTTCGGTTTGAACGGCAGTTTTTTCTAGCGGTGTCATGGGAAATTGTCACCCATAATTATGACCCTAGTATCGATCTATTGCATTTCAATCTGTTTTAGGGTTAGGGGTGGAGGGAAGGTTTTTTTTTTTTTCACAAATGTAAATAAACCCAATCTGTTTCTTAAACGAGGGACATATTCATACGGCACAGAATGTTTTTTGTTTTTTTTTACCTCAATGGACGTCATTGATTGGTTGAAATTGTGAGATATTTGTTGTTGTTTTTTCTTCAATTTCTGCAAACTATAGAATTTTCTCAATAAAGCCAAGAGAAAAAGATGTTTCTACCAGTATACGAAGTCTAAAATTTTTTAGTTACCTAGAAATTATGTTAAAAACTGCCGTTCAAACCGAAAAGATCCCTTTTTTTCTCTCTATGCAATTCGTAATATTCACTTATAAAAATACTATTGGATTTTTTTTTTAAACATCGGTGTTATGATGATCCTTCTGAAGCAAATAAGGATTAAACGGGTCCATAAATAAATAATAATAATAAAACGGTCGAGAAACGCTGTACTAAGCCCTTGAAGGCTCTGTGCCCCAGCTTGGCTGCAGTTCAACGATTGAAACAAGTAAAAAAGATAAAAGAATTCGTTTCAAATATGAGCAAAACCCAGTCAACGACCTTTCCCGAATATGCATGAAATGTGTTCGCTTGGTTTAAGCGTAAAAGCCCGTGACGTCACAAACGCGCCGAATATTTCTCAGAACCATAGTGTCTAGTATAAATTTTACAATCTACTTTAAAACAGATTTGCGTTGAAGTGTTTTTGCTTAGTTTTTATTCTGTAATGTATATTATCAAGAAATGTCTGTATAAAAGTGCATTGCAGATACAGGCATGTCTCAACTTAAGTGGTTCGAAGACTTGAAAAACAACGAACTCAACAAGGAAAGAAAAAGAACATTTAATAAAAAAATTATTAGTTTATTATATCTACGTTAATAAACTTCCTATGTATTATAATTCAATTTTTCCACTTCAGTATTGATTTTTAGATGTTTTTTTTATATACTTTCAAATAAGGGATCTTTTCGGTTTGGCCGGCAGTTTTTTTCTAGCGGTGTCATATGAAATTGTCACCCATAATTATGACCCTAGTATCGATCTATTACATTTCAATCTGTTTTAGGGTTAGGGTTATGGTTGGGGGGAAGGGTATCTTTTTTTCTTCACAAATGTAAATAAACCCAATCTGTTTCTTAAACGAGGGACATATTCATACGGCACAGAATGTTTTTTTACCTGAATAGACGTCATTGAATTTTCTCAATAAAGCCAAGAGAAAAAGATGTTTTGTAAACACATTCTACCAGTATACGAAGTTTAAAAGTGTTTAGTTACGTGGAAATTATTTTAAAAAACTGCCGTTCAAACCGAAAAGATCCCAAATAAGTTTATTTATTCTTTGAAATAAATTCATTGGATAAATCGACTGAAGTTGAGATTTTTTTTCTCCATTAATTAATTTCTTAAAAAGAAGAAAAAAACCCGACGTAAAGTAAAAAAGAAGATAACTCGAAACGATGTAAGTTGAGTTATGTTTCATGGAGCAAGGATTCGGTTTAAGGACAATATTGTCCTTAAACCGAATCTTTGCTCCATGAAACATTCGTAAAGAACTGCGTTCGAAATGTTTTCGCTGGCTTTTCATCTCATCTATTCCAAGGTGCGATTAATTAATTCAATCACACCTGTAGGTATGTTTTAATTAATATTCTGGTGCGAAAGGTGGCGGTGTGTTTTACCGAATACATTTATTACAGAAACATATGTACACATTTAACACATCAAATTCACAACACGCACGCACGCACGCACGCACGCGACAGTCTTTCGGTAAAAGTCTATGACGTCATGAGTGAGTGTGCGACATTGCCTTCCATCTGCTTGACACAGATGAACAGTCAAAACATACACTCGCACACGTTCAATCATGACTGACGGGCTTTTACTAATACCACAACATCTCTCTCTCTTTCTGACTCACTCACTCACTCTCACTCACTCACTCACACACACACACACACACTCTCATTCATTACTGAAAATAGAGTAAGATTTGTTGTAAAATTGGTACTTTAGCCTTCAGCTGGCGGTTTATTCAACCAATAAAACCAATTGTGTGTGTTTGTGTGGGACCGCCACCGGTCATTTTTTGGCTGTGCATCTACCCATGTAAGCGCAAGCCCGGGTAAGGTCCTTTTGGCGATCTTACGGCCGGCGAAGTAATCTCGACTGTTATTAAACTCCGAACGTAAAAAGCCGGAAGTAATACCGCGAGCTACTTTTTCGACGCTCTAACGGTTCAGTCACCTCGCCGCCATATTAACCGTTTTGTTACCATATTTCTGCCGTTGTTTCAATTAATTTTGAAAATAATGTAGGACTTAGTAAAATCACTCTGTCCTTATTAAGCTGGTGTTTGAAAAATAATATAAATTAGGCGTAGGAGTGGTTGCGTGGTAAGTAGCTTGCTTACCAACCACATGGTTCCGGGTTCAGTCCCACTGCGTGGCCCCTTGGGCAAGTGTCTTCTACTATAGCCTCGGGTCGACCAAAGCCTTGTGAGTGGATTTGGTAAACGGAAACTGAAAGAAGCCCGTCGTATATATGTATATATGTGTGTGTATATGTTTGTGTATCTGAGTTTGTCCCCCCAACATCGCTTGACAACTGATGCTGGTGTGTTTACGTCCCCGTAACTTAGCGGTTCGGCAAAAGAGACTGATAGAATAAGTAAGTAGGCTTACAAAGAATAAGTCCTGGGGTCGATTTGCTCGACTAAAGGCGGCGCTCCAGCATGGCCACAGTCAAATGACTGAAACAAGTAAAAGATTAAAAGATTAAAGATTTATATAAAATATTGGTGGGAAGGACAGCAAGCTTCCTTCATAGAACCAGAGCAGCTTGGTATCAAAAGGGTTAATCATAACGATGCTGATGATTCCTTTTTCTTTCTGATATTACAGGGGTAAAGTATGAGAGGGGGCAATTAAAAACTTTGTGTGTGTGGTGTATGCGAAGGTAACATTTTATACTGATGATTTGTTTCTCCTGTAACTCTCTGATTCCGATCTTTGGATCTTTAAGGTTTCAACGGCAGTTTTTCTAGCGGTGTCATATGAAATTGTCACCCATAATTATGACCCTGGTATCGATCTATTGCATTTCAATTTGTGTTAGGGTTGGGGGAAGGGTATCTTTTTTCTTCACAAATGTAAATAAACCCAATCTCTTTCTTAAATGAGGGACATATTAATACGGCACAGAATGTTTTTTTTTTACCTCAATAGACGTCATTGATGTCATATGAAATTGTCACCTATAATTATGACCCTGGTATCGATCTATTGCAGTTCAATCTGTTTTAGGGTTAGGGGTGGGGAGAGAGTTTCTTTTTTTTCTTCAGAAATGTAAATAAACCCAATCTGTTTATTAAATGAGGGACATATTCATACGGCACAGAATGCTTTTTTACCTCAATAGACGTCATTGATTGGTTGAAATTGCAGAAATTGAAAGAGAAAAACAGCAAATATCTTACAAACTATAGAATCTTCTCAATAAAGCCAAGAGAAAAAGATGTTTTATAAACACATTCTACCAGTATACGAAGTTTAAAAGTGTTTAGTTACGTGGACATTATTAAAAAAAACTGCCGTTCAAACCGAAAAGATCCCGATCTTTCGTTTCATTGTTATTAATCTAAGCTGTCAGACGTTGCCCTTTTTTCTGCTTTTTAACTAAAGGCTCTCCAGTTTTTGCCCTATTCCAGTGCTGACTTGAAACCTGCATTTGTCATGTAGTTTTATGACATAAGCAAAATAAATACGTTATCTCTGGGCAATCAGATATAGCCTGGTCCTACTTTGTGTTCCACAGTGACGATACAAGGAATGATAAAACACGATATAATCCGTCATGAACGATAGCGCAATCTCAAGGCAGTGTGCCACTCTAGAATGTTAGAAATGTCACAGGAAACAATGAAATATTTCAAAATCTCTTCTTTTAAACCGAAATGTGTCATGATAGTGGAAGCTTCTGGCAGAAACGTTAGCACGCCGGGCGAAATGCGTAGTCGTATTTCGTCTGCCGTTACGTTCTGAGTTCAAATTCCGCCGAGGTCGACTTTGCCTTTCATCCTTTCGAGGTCGATAAATAAAGTACCAGTTACGCATTGGGGTCGATGTAATCGATTTAATCCGTTTGTCTGTCCTTGTTTGTCCCCTCTATGTTTAGCCCCTTGCGGGTAGTAAAGAAACAGATAGTGGAAGCTTCTGTTGGTCATTTGACCTTAAAAAAAAAATAACCAAATCTCAATTTCGCTTATTGTCTCTCAGACGTCGATAAAATAAGGTTCCATCCTTGTACTAGAGTTGATGTAATCTATCAATTTCCCACTCGCTCCAAATTGCTGACCTGTCTGAATCAGAAACTATTGTTATAAGGGTTAGCGAGTTAGGCGGCGAGCTGGCAGAATCGTTAGCACGACGGGTGCAATGCTTAGCGGTATTTCGTCTGCCGTTACGTTCTGAGTTCAAATTCCGCCGAGGTCGACTTTGCCTTTCATCCTTTCGGGGTCGATAAATTAAGTACCAGTTACGCACTGGGGTCGTTTTATAATTGACTTAATCCGTTTGTCTGTCCTTGTTTGTCCTCTCTGTGTTTAGCCCCTTGTGGGTAGTAAAGAAATAAGTATTTCGTCTGCCGCTGCGTTCTGAGTTCAAATTCCGCCGAGGTCGACTTTGCCTTTCATCCTTTCGGGGTCGATTAAATATGTACCAGTTACGCACTGGAGTCGATATAATCGACTTCATCCGTTTGTCTGTCCTTGTTTTTCCTCTCTGTGTTTAGCCCCTTGTGGGTAGTAGAGAAATAGGTATTTCGTCTGCCGTTACGTTGCGAGTTCAAATTCCGCCGAGGTCGACTTTGCCTTTCATCCTTTCTGGGTGGATAAATTAAGTACCAGTTACGCACTGGGGTCGATGTAATCGATTTAATGTGCTTGTTTGTCCCCTCTATATTTAGCCCCTTGTGGGCAGTGAAGAAATAAGAATCGTAAGCACGCCATGCAGAATGCTTAGCGGCATTCCAAACTTTGGTACAAGACCAACAATTTGGGAGGATGAGTAAATTGATTACATCGACCCCAGTGTGCCACTGATACATATTTTATCGACCCTAAAAGGAGGCTCTTAAGTTGTAGTTAGTCCCGGGGCTCATAAGTTGTAGTTAGTCCTGGGGCTCTTAAGTTGTAGTTAATCCCGGGGCTCTCAAGTTGTAGTTAGTCTCGGGGCTCTTAAGTTGTAGTTAGTCCCGGGGCTCTCAAGTTGTAGTTAGTCCCGGGGCTCTCGAGTTGTAGTTAGTCCTGGGGCTCTCAAGTTGTAGTTAGTCCCGGGGCTCATAAGTTGTACCTTGTCCTGGGGCTCTCAAGTTGTAGTTAATCCCGGGGCTCTAAGTTGTAGTTAGTCCCGGGGCTCTCAAGTTGTAGTTAATCCCGGGGCTCTCAAGTTGTAGTTAGTCCAGGGGCCCTCAAGTTGTAGTTAGTCCCGGGGCTCTCAAGTTGTGGTTAGTCCCGGGGCTCATAAGTTGTAGTTAGTCCCGGGGCACTTAAGTTGTAGTTAGTCCCGGGGCTCTCGATTTGTAGTTAGTCCCGGGGCTCTCGATTTGTAGTTAGTCCCGGGGCTCTCGATTTGTAGTTAGTCCCGGGGCTCTCAAGTTGTAGTTAATCCCGGGGCTCTTAAGTTGTAGTTAGTCCCGGGGCTCATAAGTTGTAGTTAGTCCCGGGGCTCATAAGTTGTAGTTAGTCCCGGGGCTCTCGAGTTGTAGTTAGTCCCGGGGATCTCAAGTTGTAGTTAATCCCGGGGCTCTTAAGTTGTAGTTAGTCCCGGGGCTCATAAGTTGTAGTTAGTCCGGGGCTCTTAAGTTGTAGTAGTCCCGGGGCTCTCGAGTTGTAGTTAGTCCGGGGCTCTTAAGTTGTAGTTAGTCCCGGGGCTCTCAAGTTGTAGTTAGTCCCGGGGCTCTCGAGTTGTAGTTAGTCCTGGGGCTCTCAAGTTGTAGTTAGTCCCGGGGCTCATAAGTTGTACCTTGTCCTGGGGCTCTCAAGTTGTAGTTAATCCCGGGGCTCTAAGTTGTAGTTAGTCCCGGGGCTCTCAGTTGTAGTTAATCCGGGGTCTCAAGTTGTAGTTAGTCCAGGGGCCCTCAAGTTGTAGTTAGTCCCGGGGCTCTCAAGTTGTGGTTAGTCCCGGGGCTCATAAGTTGTAGTTAGTCCCGGGGCACTTAAGTTGTAGTTAGTCCCGGGGCTCTCGATTTGTAGTTAGTCCCGGGGCTCTCGATTTGTAGTTAGTCCCGGGGCTCTCGATTTGTAGTTAGTCCCGGGGCTCTCAAGTTGTAGTTAATCCCGGGGCTCTTAGTTGTAGTTAGTCCCGGGGCTCATAAGTTGTAGTTAGTCCCGGGGCTCATAAGTTGTAGTTAGTCCCGGGGCTCTCGAGTTGTAGTTAGTCCCGGGGATCTCAAGTTGTAGTTAATCCCGGGGCTCTTAAGTTGTAGTTAGTCCCGGGGCTCATAAGTTGTAGTTAGTCCCGGGGCTCTTAAGTTGTAGTTAGTCCCGGGGCTCTTAAGTTGTAGTTAGTCCCGGGGCTCTCAAGTTGTAGTTAGTCCAGGGGCTCTCAAGTTGTAGTTAATCCCGGGGCTCTCAAGTTGTAGTTAATCCCGGGGCTCTCAAGTTGTAGTTAATCCCGGGGCTCTCAAGTTGTAGTTAATCCCTGGGCTCTCAAGCTGTAGTTAGTCCTGGGGCTCTCAAGCTGTAGCTAGTCCTGGGGCTCTCAAGCTGTAGCTAGTCCCGGGGCTCATAAGTTGTAGCTTGTCCTGGGGCTCTCAAGTTGTAGTTAATCCCGGGGCTATAAGTTAGTCCTGGGACTTCAGACAAGTACTGACTTCACTAATTCTTTTTAGAGTATACTCTTTGCGTGTGTTTAATATATGTTCTCTGGTCACATACAAATGTTTATGTACTTACTCGTGTGTGTGTGTATATAGACACACACAGACACGAGCACACTTACCCCCGTCCCACCCCACGCTTCACATACAAATGCTATCTTTTCTACTTTATTGTGTTATCTAATAATAGATTAAAAATAAAAAATATATATATAAATTTTAAGTCTGCTTTGCAGTTTTGACATGTCCCGGTGCAAAAATAGTGATGTCAGCTGATATTTTCGAATGCCATGTGATGGGACATGCATCGGGCACAAGCACATAGCCTGGACACCATTCTATCTCCCCCCGCCCTGTTACCCCCCCTAACACCACCTTCGTCATCGCTGCCACCATCACACTCACCAACCACGATCTGTTGTTCAGTCGCTGACATTCGAGAACGTTTGGCCCACTTCCAAGCTGTGTCCTGCTTCTTGTCAACGTTTGCTCACCGTGGTTGCGTCTTCTCTGAGCTTAGAGGTTGCGTGTGTACGCAAACCCCTTCCCTGCCTTTCAGCAGTTTCGACTCTCGCTCGTGACCGTGTTTCCAGCGGAATACACAACACCCTTGCTGTTTACAAATTAATTTTCAAAGTGATCAGGAATTGTTGTATACCCGTGTGTGATGGTTGTTGTTGTTAGTGGTGGACGTTTAGTATTCAGTAAAAAAATTAACTTATATCAGTGGTTTTCAACCAGGGTTCCGCGGAACCTTAGGGTTCTGCCAGTACAGTCCAGGGGTTCCGCAAGAAGTTACAAAACTGCTAAAATCGGCAGTAATTTTAAATTCTCCTCTGCAGATATGTGTGCATAAGACTATTAAATTATTGCACAGGGGTTCCTCGAGCCAGTGGAATGTTTCCTTGCGGTTCCGCTCCAGCAAAAAGGTTGAAAAGCACTGACTTATATCATGGCCTGTTTCTAGTTTTAAATAATTGTGTGTCTTGTGTCAGCTCATTAAAAATAAAAATATCATTTTGAGTTTAGCACAACACTTCTTTCACCATTTCAAGCACCATCATTCAAGTGAGCGAAGGACGGAAAGCGCAGATGTTAATTGTTCTCTTTTACTGATTTCTATCCTGATTTGCTGTGATCCAACTGTGGCCATCACAACCAAATCTCTTCGTGTTAACGCTTAGCTATATCCTTGAATCTCGGAAGGCGGCGAGCTGGCAGAAACGTTAGCGCGCCGGGCGAAATGCTTAGCGGTATTTCGTCTGCCGTTACGTTCTGAGTTCAAATTCCGCCGAGGTCGACTTTGCCTTTCATCCTTTCGGGGTCGATAAATAAAGTACCAGTTACGCACTGGGGTCGATGTAATCGACTCCGCCGAGGTCGACTTCGCCTTTCATCCTTTCGGGGTCGATGAATAAAGTACCAGTTACTCACTGGCGTCGATGTAATCGACTTTATACCTATGTCTGTCCTTGTTTGTCCCCTCTGTGTTTGGCCCCTTGTGGGTAATAAAGAAATAGGTATTTCGTCTGTCGTTACGTTCGGAGTTCAAATTCCGCCGAGGTCGACTTTGCCTTTCATCCTTTCGGGGTCGATAAATAAAGTACCAGTTTCGCACTGGGTCGATGTAATCGACTTAATCCCTTTGTCTGTCCTTGTTTGTCCCCTCTTATATCGACGACCCAGTGCGTAACTGGTACTTATTTAATCGACCGCGAAAGGATGAAAGGCAAAGTCGACCTCGGCAGAATTTGAACTCAGAACGTAGCGGCAGACGAAATACGGCTACGCATTTCGCCCGGCGTGCTAACGTTTATGCCAATTCTTGTGTCATAATTCTGAAGTGCGACTCTCTAGATTTGCCTCGTTTCTTGTCTCTATGCATACACTTTCAGATACGCTGTGGAATGAATGCCTCGTAGAGCAATGCTGTCGGAGTAACAATGACATTGGGCGCTAGCATTCAGTACTGTTTGACTCGCAGTGTTACATCAAACTATACAAAGCTTGAGTTAATTCACGCGACCTGAACTGCAGTGCACATCTTTAATGACTGTCATACGAGTGAACTTACTCAGATGTCCAGACCTTTTGTCACTGACTCAACTAACATACTGTATCCACCGCCTTTTTCGTGTCAACAAGGACTGAATACAATACCGTAAATCCTCGAGTATAGTCCGCCCTCGAGTATAATACGCAGGGGATTTTTAGGGGGCTGTACCTCTGAAAAACCTAAACCTTGTGTATAATGCGCTCCCCTTCTCTAACTTGAGTCAAGGAGGTCTATATAGCGTCCTTGGTTTGTAAAACTGTATACGGTAATGCCCTTTATTATTATTGTATATATAACATAATGCAAACGTGTAGCTTTTTTGTGCATTTTGTTGCCAGAAAATAAAGAAATAACAGTAATAACGTTTAGTAAATGTTGCTTACTGCAAGTTATGGATGATTCTTTTATGACTTCATTGCTTTCAGGCTTAGCTTAGGGTATTTTCGCGCCCGACATCACAAAATGCGTCTGAATAAACATTGCCGGACAGCAAATAGAGACTTGGACATTGCTTAGAAAATACTTTTTCATTTTTAACCTCGTATATAGTACGCACTAGGGATTTTGACATTTAAATTTTGGGGAAAAAAATGCGGATTATACTCGAGGATTTATGGTACTTTGATCTATTCTACACGTTTTCTTGGATTTGTTGAAAGCAGAACACCACAGCTATGGTTCTTCTTTCTCTTTTGAACTGACATTGAATTTCGAGTAGAACTATTGAGGTTTTTTTTCATTCAGTTTGTTACGCAACAGATTTGCAAATACCTTCTCGACCTTATCAAGTACTGAAATCCCTCCTCAGTTCTTGCATTTATTTCTATCGCTCTTTCTTGGTTTCACTTGTTTCAATCACTAAACTGCGACCATGCTGGAGCACCACCTTGAAGGATTTTTTTCAGTCGACCATATCTGTCCCCAGCTCTTTTAAATCTAGTAATTTTCGATCGCTTTTGCCGAGCCACTAAGTTTCAGGGCCATAAGCTAACCAACAACGGTTGTCAGACGCGGGGCGTGTGGGATAATCACAAACAGAAAGACACACACGCATCTCTCTCTCCCTCCCTCCCCTCTCTCTCTCTCTCTCTCTCTCTCTGTATATATATATATATATATATATATATATGACAGGCTTCCATACAGTTTCCGTACCAAATTCTCTCTCAAGGCATTGATCGACTCGGGGCTATTGTAGAAGTCACTTGCCCAAGGTGTCACGAACTGGGACAGAACTCAAAACCTCGTGATTACAAAGCGAGCTTCTTAACCTACATAATTTAGAGACAATCCCAGCATCTTTTTTGTCTTGAGGGACATCACCAGCCTCCTATTTTACATCACTTTGCATAAATGTTTTAATGAGCTTGTGTTCTTCGTTTTTTTTGTCTTTTTTTGTTAACCATATTTCTGGCACCGTCCTGTTCACTCTTGGCGCCTTTCTCCTTGAGGTTGTCCTGGTTACAACCAATTGAAATCCGTGACGGTTTGCGACTCGATCGCTTTGTTTTTCTACTACTTCAGCTTCGTTTTGCAGATATACTTATTTCTTTATTACCCACAAGGGGCTAAACAGAGAGGGGACAAACAAGGACAGACAAACGGATTAAGTCGATTATATCGACCCCAGTGCGTAACTGGTACTTATTTAATCGACCCCGAAAGGATGAAAGGCAAAGTCGACCTCGGCGGAATTTGAACTCAGAACGTAACGGCAGACGAAATACCTATTTCTTTACTACCCACAAGGGGCTAAACACAGAGGGGACAAACGGATTAAGTCGATTACATTGACCCCAGTTGGTAACTGGTACTTAATTTATCGTCCCCGAAAGGATGAAAGGCAAAGTCGACCTCGGCGGAATTTGAACTCAGAACGTAACGGCAGACGAAATACGGCTACGTATTTCGCCCGGTGTGCTAACGATTCTGCCAGCTCGCCACCATTGCCAGCTCGCCGCGGCGGCAGACGAAATACCGCTAAGCATTTCGCCCGGCGCGCTAACGATTCTGCCAGATCGCCGCCTTCGTTTTGCAGATATACTGTTGTCCCCAGCACTCACCTTTCTTCCTCATGGTTACTCTGAATATAACAGAACTTAATTAAATGTTGGGAGCCAGGAGATAGTTTGGGTGACCTTGGTTGCATTGCTCTAACAGGGAAGCAAAGAGTTATATCCTCGCAACAAAATCAGCCTTAATGTGTCTTTGGTTTCTCAAACACATCTTTAGCCCTGTCATGTACTGTGGGGCGATGCGAGGACCATCTTGCATTAAATACTAACCTAGTTTTTTTGTTGTATTTTCCGCGATTCCAGAATTTCTTATTTCTTTACTACCCACAAGGGGCTACACACAGAGGGGCCAAAGAAGGACAGACAAACGGATTAAGTCGATTATATCGACCACAGTGCGTAACTGGTACTTATTTAATCGACCCCGAAAGGATGAAAGGCAAAGTCGACCTCGGCGGAATTTGAACTCGGAACGTAAAGACAGACGAAATACCGCTGAGCATTTCGCCCGGCGCGCTAACGTTTCTGCCAGATCGCCGCCTTCAATTCCAGAATTCCAGAATTTCGTCCATATCTCTTTCTAGTATGGTCCTTACATTCTTATCCACCTACTTACTTGTCGCTTTTTTAATGGACTTTGGCGGCCTAGTCCTGTTCCGTTTGGCAATTACAAGGAAGGCTATCTATAGTCGAAGCATTCAGTTGTCTATGCAACATTTGGTTCCTCTCCTCAAATCGACCCCAGTACTTATTCTTTGCACGCCTAGTACTTATTCTATCGGTCTGTTTTGCCGAACCGCTGGGTTACGGCGACGTAAACACACCAGCATCGGTTGTCAAGCGATCTTGGGGGGACAAACACACACACATACATATATATATATATACATATAGGGAGAGTTTACAAAAAAAACAACAAGACGAAGATATATTAGTATAACGCTCAGGAATAGAAAAAGTATTTTACGTTTCGAGCCTACGCTCTTCTACAGAAAGGGACACAGAAAACAAGGAGAGAAAAAAATGTGTGTAGTGGATAACGATCTATCATGGCGACTTCTTTCAGAAGGCTCAATCTGCTAGAAATAGCGGCTGAATCTCCTCTAAATCGTACACTACAGTCTCAAAAAATGGAAGGACACCTTAAACACTGTTGTGCCTTCTAGTTAGTTATACAAGAAGACAGCTTCATCATAGGTCTGCTCTTTTAGTTTGATTCTAGAAGTGTTTGTCGTTATAATGTTCTTGTCATAAGGGGTCAGCCAGCGGTGCGTACAGCTCTTTAGTTTTAGCTTATGCTGTTGTTCAACCGCCCCAGGTCGGTGCTGATAGGGCGCATTTACGTCAAAGGGTGATCTGACTGTGACCCTCACATTTTATTTCAGGAATATTTACCTCGCAACACATTTGGGATCTTTTCGGTTTGAACGGCAATTTTTTCTAGCGGTGTCATATGAAATTGTCACCCATAATTATGACCCTAGTATCGATCTATTGCATTTCAATCTGTTTTAGGGTTAGGGTTGGGAGTGGGGGGAAGGGTATCTTTTTTTCTTCACAAATGTAAATAAACCCAATCTATTTCTTAAACGAGGGACATATTCATACGGCACAGAATGTTTTTTTTACCTCAATAGACGTCAATGATTGGTTGAAATTGCAGAAATCGAAGAAAAAAACAACAAATATCTTACAAAGTATAGAATTTTCTCAATAAAGCCAAGAGAAAAAGATGTTTTATAAACACATTCTACCAGTATACGAAGTTTAAAAGTGTTTAGTTACGTGGAAATTATTTTAAAAACTGCCGTTCAAACCGAAAAGATCCCACATTTGAACAATACGACCTTTGTTATGACAGTAGATGTGGTTTAAGGTGAGAGACAGAGATAGAGAGAGAGAATTGTAAGGCAAGCGAAATAGAGTTAAAATATATTAACGCTTAGAATAGCAGTGATGTCATTCAAAGTCGTGTGTAGTGAATGTGTGTGCGTGTGCGATTTGATCTATATGCATTTGTTACTGTGTATGAACGTATGTAAGTGTTCGTAACTTCTCTGTCTGTCTGTCTCTCTCTTTCGCTTTCTCCCCCTGTGTTTTTGTTAAGGTGTATGTGTTTATTGCTGTGTGTAATTGTAGATTTGTTTCTTTCTCTGTGTGTGTGTGTCCGTCTGTTGTTGATCCGTATGTCCTTCTTGCTGTGAGTGTGTATGTGCGCATGCGTCCTCGTATAATTGTAACCGTTGCTGTGTATGAGTGTGAGATAATTGCTGTGGGTGTGTTTGGGTGGTTGTCGTCTGTTTGTCTCTCCGGTTCTCCCTCCATCCATCCATCCTTTTTTTTTCTCTGGTGCGTGTATATTCTTTCGTTGTTGTTGTTGCCCGAATCGACTAAGACTGATAAAACGCGTTGCAGCCGTCATTTCACTGCCCCTTTTCCTCTGTGTGTGGAGGGATTTAGGGTCACACTGCTCAATTTGTCGTCTGCTAAGGTGAGGAGTGAGTGATTCGAAGAAGTTTTAGTTACTATTACTTGTAGGTCGAGCCCCACCGAGCCTCGCCGTAGAGATTATCCCCAGGCATGCCTGTATCTATGTACATGTGTTATATATATATATGTATATATAGTTAATCCAAACAAGAAAACACAAAAAAACAGCAACGCGAGGACGTGGAACAAATAAAGTATTATTGGACGCTCAGGAAAGAAGGGAAGAAGGATATATATATATATATATATATATAAGAATTTTTTGCGTAATGAGACACAAAAAAAACAAGGCTGTGTAGATATTAGAACATTTATAGATAGAAGGTCTTACAGCTGTTTCCAGGATATTTATTAATTATATCCCTTCATCGGAGACGGTGTGAGAGGATGGTTAAGTAATACTTTATTTAGATAGGATACAAAATAGAGAGTGAGGTGGAGGAAAGAAAATAGATGTAAGATATGAGAGATATTGAAGTTGTAGGTTCATTTTTTAGGCAGAATGGTATCTATGTAAGATTCCAATACCTTATGAGTAATATATGTATATATATATATATATATATATATATATGTAGGTATGTAGGTATGTATGTATGTATGTATGGTGTATGTAGGGAGATGATTCACAAAAAAACAACAACAAAAGACGAAGACAGGTGGTGTAGACAACGAACAGATGTATTAGTATAACGCTCGGGAAGTGAAAAAGTCTTTAACGTTTCGAGCCTACGCTCTTCCACAGAAAGGAACAAGGAGAGAAAATAAGGAATGTGTAGTGGCTAGCGATCTTTCATGGTGATATATATCTATATATATAAAACTGTAGTTGTGTGAGTGTCTGTCTCCTACGATTTAGATTCCTAACTCCTCCACATTTTGCGGGTATCTTATAGTCGTGATTCATATCGAGCCCGTCTGAGTATTAGCGCGCGTCTACGATGAGTCTACGATTTTTAAAATAATTTAACATCATTTTTTTATTCCATTTTAATGCATAATTTTCGTGTGTCGATGGCGGCGGAGTTGGCGTCCATGGTCACACCTGCACCTGTGTTTGCTTCTCCCCCTTTTCCCTCCCTCGTGAAGCTGTGGGGAAGGGAGTGTAAGGAAATCAACGTCGTAAAGCGTTGTCAAGGAGACCAGCGTCTTTTAGAACAACGACTTCATGGCTTGAAGACACCAAACAGAAATGGCTAGAAAGCCCGAATTGGCATCTATAAAGGAAGTAACTCTCTAAAATGCTTATATAGTTATTTCCCTTAGAACCCGAGCAACGCCGGGCGATACTGCTAGTTATATATATATATATATATATATATATATATATATATTAATATATATACACAGGCGCAGCTGTGGCTGTGTGGTGAGTAGCTTGCTTCCCAACCAGATGGTTCCGGGTTCAGTCCTACTGCGTGACACCTTGGGCAAGTGTTTTCTATTATAGCGTCGGGCCGACCAAAGTCTTGTGAGTGGATTTGGTATACGGAAACTGAAAGAAGCCCGCCTTATATATATATCTGTTTGTGTGTCTGTGTTTGTTCCCCACTGCCACTTGGCAACCGATGCTGGTGTGTTTACGTCCTCGTAACTTAGCGGTTCGGCAAAATATACCGATAGAATAAGTACTAGGCTTACAAAGAATAAGTCCTGGGGGTCGATTTGCTCGACTAAAGGCGGTGCTCCAGCATGGCCACAGTCAAATGACTGAAACAAGTAAAAGCGAATATATATTTGTGTGTGTGTGTGTATATATATATATATATATATATATGTATATATATGTATATGTGTACACATACATACATTCACACGTATACATACACATATATAATATGCTAACGTGAATGCGGTGATGATCATCGTAATGTGCTGAGCTGTGTGTGTGTGTGTATGAAATCGGATATAATGATTTAGTGCTAATGATTAATTAGGATGATGATAAGGAGGATGATGGTGGTGGTGGTGGTGGTGGAATTGATAGCGTTCTATTGGTTGTAGCACACACCGGTTGTTATGGCTTGGAACCTGCTTTGGCCGGTTAGCTCTTGAGTTTATTAATACGTTGATGGCCGCCCATTATAAGTTCATGAGTACATCTCTTCACACATCGCAGTATGTTGGGATCTTTGTATGAAACAGCATTTCGGTTGCAAAATCAATCAAACGAAAGATCTTTTTCTTGATCTCTTCTTATCATATGTCTCTCACTCATCTTCTTCTCTTATATTCATCAATTCTGGAATAACTTTACTCTTTTATTCCTGCCTAGAGTGCTGGATTGATGTCAGTTCCCCAGAGACGAGATTCAAGCGCGCGACCTTTTATTTCCCAAGAAAGGCTAATGAAGTCTTCAGACGACATGGAGATGCTATTGTTCTTTGTAAAACGAGGGAAACTTCTGTCTACTGTTGATGATGGATGCTGTCGTATGTATGATATATATATTGCTAAATTTCATTAGGCGTAAAATATAATTATAGTTGCGAGGTATACTTGCCATCTCAATATGGCTAACCACTAAGGGTGGGTGTTACTGTAGCTTGTAGCCCCAGGAGAACATCGTCTCCAGCTGGCTTTAGGCACACTCTCTGTGCCCTTATGGTATTTGCAAAGGGCCAGGAGAACATCATCTCCAGCTGGCTTTAGGCACACTTTCTGTACCTTTATGGTATTTGCAAAGCGAGGTCATCCCTTTGCAAATACCATAAGGGCACAGAAAGGGTCCTAAAGCCAGCTGGAGACGATCTTCTTCTGGGGCTACAAGCTACAGTAACACCCACCCTTAGTGGTTAGCCATATTGAGATGGCAAGTATACCTCACATTGTCGTGCAGTTACTGTTTATACCTTGTTCAGAGATTTATTATTGTTGCAATTGTATTTGACTGGAGTGAAATCTTTGAAGATTTCGTTGTCAGTTGTTCCCTGTAAAAAGGACTGTCTGAAACGTTCAGTTTCCCAACTTTTCCCTACATGGAAGAAAATTACCAGAAGACATTGTTCGTTAGAATTGTGGTAATTGCAAACAAATGTGTGTTTTGAGGTCGAAACAATTGACTAAACCGTCCTCCCAAGCCCGAGGCGCGGATGTATATATATGTGTGTGTATATTCGTGGTAAGAAGCTTGCTTGCAACCCACATGGTTTCGGCGTCAGTTCCACGGCGTGACATCTTCATCATGTGTCTTCTACTATAACCCTGGGCCGAGCAAAGCCTTGTGAGTGGATTTGATAGACGGAAACTCAGAGAAGCCCGTCGTGTGTGTGTGTGTGTGTGTGTGTGTATTCTTTTACTTGTTTCAGTCATTTGAATGCAGTCATGCTGGAGCACTGTATATATGTTTGTGTTTGTGTGTTCGTTTGTTTGCGTCCCCGTAACTTAGCGGTTCGCCAAAAGGTACCGATAGAATATGGTCGTAGTCCAATAACTGACTGAAACACGTAAACGATATATATATATACCCTTCTACTTGCTTCCGTCATCTGACTGCGGCCAAGCTGGAGCACCGCTTTTAAGTCGAACAAATCGACCCTAGGACTTGTTCTTTGTAAGCCTAGCACATATTCTATCGGTTCTTTTTTGCCGAACCGCTAAGTTATGGGGACGTAAACACATAAACATCGGTTGTCAAACGATGGTGCGAGGACTAACACACACACACACACACACACACACACACACACACGTGTATATATATATATATATATATATATATATATTGATCACGTGACCGACCAGACCATCAGATGTTGTTACACATCGCTGGTCACAATGCGTTCGCAGTGCTTTAGCCTTCGAATGACGCCACCCCGCTGGCTAAGCGAGCAGGCCAACAGAAGAAAGAGTGAGAGAAAGTTGCAATGAAAGAGTACAGCAGGGATCACCACCACCCCCTGCCGGAGCGTCGTGGAGCTTTTTAGGTGTTTTCGCTCAATAAACACTCACAACGCCCGGTGTGGGAATTGAAACCGCGATCCTACGACCGCGAGTCCGCTGCCCTAACCACCGGGCCATTGCGCCTCTCCACACACACACACACACACACACACACACACACACACACACACACATATATACACACATATATATACACATATATATACATATATATATATATACACACACGAGGGGCTGCTTTAGTCAGCCCGAGACTACAGTAGAAAACACTTGCCCAAGGTACCACGCAGTGGGACTGAACCCGGAACCATGTGGTTGAGAAACAAGCTTCTTACCACGCAGCACTATTGTGAATAGTGCACACACATACTATTCACAATAGATGTGCATAGCCTTTTCTTTATTTTTCTCTCTTCTTCCTGTCACTTCTTTTTCGTTCTGTATATATCCGCGCCCGCGCGCGCTTTGTTTGTTCGCGTGTGCGCCGGCTTCGACTCCGAACTTCCTTTGTGTTTATAGTAAACAAGTCACAGCTGTTTTATATGCAGTCAAACCTGCCGTCACCACTGCTACGGCTGCTATTTATTCTTTACATCCGATTAAACTACAAAAAAACCACACTGCTACTGTGACGAGTCCCTGTTTTAACGAACAACACCAACTGCCTGTCGTCACACAGCGCCCAACCAATCCAACGAGATGCGCCTCTTTGTGGTGGCTTGGCCTGCTTGCTAGAAACAGCAGTCAAATGTCCCTCAAAACCACCGCATCTTGCAGTCTTCAACGAAAACCAACACTTGGACAGTACTATACTAAATAAACCGGGATCTTTTCGGTTTGAACGGCAGTTTTTTCTACCAATCCAACGAGATACGCCCCTTTGTGGTGGCTTGGCCTGCTTGCTAGAAACAGCAGTCAAATGTCCCTCAAACCATCGCATCTTGCACTCTTCAACGAAAACCAACACTTGGACAGTACTATACTAAATAAACCGGGATCTTTTCGGTTTGAACGGCAGTTTTTTCTACCAATCCAACGAGATACGCCCCTTTGTGGTGGCTTGGCCTGCTTGCTAGAAACAGCAGTCAAATGTCCCTCAAAACCACCGCATCTTGCAGTCTTCAACGAAAACCAACACTTGGACAGTGCTATACTAAATAACTTTAAAAGGCGGCAAGCTGGCAGACACGTTAGCACGCCAGGCGAAATGCTTAGCGGTATTTCGTCTGTCGTTACATTGTGAGTTCGAATTCCGCCGAGGTCGACTTTGCCTTTCATCCTTTCGGGGTCGATAAATTAAGTACCAGTTACGCACCGGGGTCGATGTAATCGACTTAATACCTATGTCTGTCCTTGTTTGTCCCCTCTGTGTTTAGCCCCTTGTGGGTAATAAAGAAATAGGTATTTCGTCTGTCGTTACGTTCTGAGTTCAAATTCCGCCGAGGTCAACTTTGCCTTTCATCCTTTCGGGGTCGATAAATTAAGTACCAGTTACGCACCGGGGTCGATGTAATCGACTTAATACCTATGTCTGTCCTTGTTTAGCCCCTTGTGGGTAATAAAGAAATAGGTATTTCGTCTGTCGTTACGTTCTGAGTTCAAATTCCGCCGAGGTCGACTTTGCCTTTCATACTTTCGGGGTCGATAAATTAAGTACCAGTTACGCACCGGGGTCGATATAATCGACTTAATACCTATGTCTGTCCTTGTTTGTCCCCTCTATGTTTAGCCTCTTGTGGGTAATAAAGAAATAAGTATTTCGTCTGTCGTTACGTTGTGAGTTCAAATTCCGCCGAGTTCAACTTTACCTTTCATCCTTTCGGGGTCGATAAAGTACCAGTTTCGCACTGGGGACGATATAATCGACTCAATCCCTTCGTCTGTCCTTGTTTGTCCCCTCTATGTTTAGCCCCTTGTGGGTAGTAAAGAAATATATACTAAATAAACCGGGATCTTTTCGGTTTGAACGGCAGTTTTTTCTACCAATCCAACGAGATACGCCTCTTTGTGGTGGCTTGGCCTGCTTGCTAGAAACAGCAGTCAAATGTCCCTCAAATCACCGCATCTTGCAGTCTTCAACGAAAACCAACACTTGGACAGTGCTACACTAAATAAACCGGGATCTATTCGGTTTGAACGGCAGTTTTTTCTAGCGGTGTCATATGAAATTGTCACCCATAATTATGACCCTAGTATCGATCTATTGCATTTCAATCTGTTTTAGGGTTAGGGTTAGCTAGGGTTGGGGTGGGGGGAAGGGTATCTATTTTTATTCACAAATGTAAATAAACCCAATCTGTTTCTTAAACGAGGGACATATTCATACGGCACAGAATGTTTTTTTTTACCTCAATAGACGTCAGTGATTGGTTGAAATTGCAGAAATTGAAGAAAAAACAACAGATATCTTACAAACCGTAGAATTTTCTCAATAAAGCCAAGAGAAAAAGATGTTTTATAAACACATTCTACCAGTATATGAAGTTTAAAAGTGTTTAGTTACGTGGAAATTATTTTTAAAAACTGCCGGTCAAACCGAAAAGATGCCAAATTTTATCCAACAAAAACAATAACAAAATTTGACTAGTCAAAGGCATCGCCTGTATTCAGTGCTATAACTGTTACCATAGCCACCTCTGCCACCACCTCTGTATTTATTGTAGTCCTGGCTTTTAGTAGCGGTTGTTGGCGACGTTTCGGTTCTAGACCAGATTCGTTTTTTTCCATTTTCTTTTCTCTCTCTTTTTTTTTTGACATTGAACAATTTCGCTTTTTTAGCACTTCCGCTTTTTACTGTTTTGTTTTCTCTACTTTTGTTCTTTTTTTTGTTTGACATTTTTGCATACTTAAAATGTCACTCCAGTCACCTTTATTTTTAGGAAAATATTTCTACATAACAATGGAAACAAATCAATTAACGAAATAACTTTTTAAACATTTACTCTTTAAAAAACAAAAAAGGTGGATCAAAAGTATAAAAAGCGGAATGTTTAAATGCGAAAAGCGAAACGAAGAGCCAACTTGGAGTTAATGCCTGCACACTCGCACACACGTACACATGTGTGTGGTGATCCTCCTCTCTATGGTTGCTAAATGAAAGTGAAGTCCCAATCTCAGAAAAATCTTTGTTGACCTGGATAATAGTGTCGCTATTTCCACTTTCACTTTGTCATCTTAAACCGGAAGAATGCTATATATGTAGATATGGAAGTGACTGAGCAATCCACAGACACGCGTACCCTTAACGTAGTTCTCAGGGAGATTCAGCGTGACACAAACTGTGACAAGGTTGGTCCTTTGAAATACAGGTACAACTCATTTTTGCCAGCTGAGTGGACTGGAGCAACGTGAAATAAAGTGTCTTGCTCAAGGACGCAACGCGTCGCCGGGAATCGAACTCACAACCTTACAATCGCGAGCCGAATACCCTAACCTCTAATGCACTATTAAGTCACTCGTTACGTCTCTAGGCTGAATAAAGGATGTCTAGCGCTAGTGGACCCCGACTTTGCATCCGAATCGATTTAACTCCCTTAACTTTCACCTCCTATCAATCACTCATAGACAGTGACACTTGGTGCTCGGAAATGCCCTACTCTTAGTTTAACTGCCTTCCAAGATTGCCGATCGCTGAGTGCCTGCTAAGTTCAGTTTTATTTCATGATTTCTTACCAATACAGAAAGAACTAGTTTCTAACCTCGATGCAAGGCTCCTCCATTGGAATTTCAACATCAGCAGGGTATTTTTGTTTGTATGTATGTATGTATGTAGTAAAGGCGCATGGCTCAGTGGTTAGAGCGTGAGGTTGTGAGCTCGAATCCTGGACCGAGCTGCGTGTTGTGTTCTTGAGGAAGACACTTTATTTCACGTTGCTCCAGTTCACTCAGCTGTAGAAATGAGTTGCGACGTCACAGGTGCCAAGCTGTATCGACCTTTGTCTTTCCCTTGGATAACACTGGTGGCGTGGAGAGGGGAGGCTGGTATGCATGGGCGACTGCTGGTCTTCCATAAACAACCTTGCCCGGACTTGAGCCTGGGAGGGTAACTTTTTAGGTGCAATCCCATGGTCTGTTTCGTGACCGAAGGGGGTCTCAGATGTATGTATGTATGTATGTATGGATATATGCAGATTTGTTTTATTTTATATACGCGCTTGTGTGTGTGTGTGTGTGTGTGTACTGAGGTAGAAGTTGTTTCTGTTGTCAAAATTCTTATGGAACAGACTTATACTCAAAACTATTTCGAATATGAGCAACACGTTTCTATCTAGGACTACATTAGGATATTTTCGGTTTGAACGGCAGTTTTTTCTAGCGGTGTCATTTGAAATTGTCACCCATAATTATGACCCTTGTATCGATCTATTGCATTTCAATCTGTTTTAGGGTTAGGGTTTAGGGTGGAGGGAAGGGTATCTTTTTTTCTTCACAAATGTAAATAAACCCAATCTGTTTCTTAAACGAGGGACATATTCATACGGCACAGAATGTTTTTTTTACCTCAATGGACGTCATTGATTGGTTGAAATTGCAGAAAAAAAAAACAAGAAATATCTTACAATCTATAGAATTTTCTCAATAAAGCCAAGAGAAAAAAATGTTTTATAAACACATTCTACCAGTATACAAAGTTTAAAATTTTTAGTTACCTAGAAATTATTTTAAAAAACTGCCGTTCAAACCGAAAAGATCCCTACATTATCTTGCACGAGTTTCTTATTCTTCAAGACGACAAGCTGCTTTTTCTTGCAGATTGAGCGGCCACATAGGGGCCCCTTTCGTCGGCACGTATACTTAAGGCTTTACAAGTCATAAAGACGAGTGACGAGGTTTTGTCTTAGCGGAGAGAGGAACAACGAACTAAGTGTCCATCCTCTGTTGCTTTTAAGATTCTTCTAAACCGTCTTTTCTTATTTCCCTCCCCTTCTTTCGTTTTTTCTCTCTCTATTCCCCCGTCTCTCTTTCTCTCCCCCTATCTCTTCATCACGCCCTCTCCCTTTCATCTCTCCTTCCCTTCCTTCCGCCTTGTCCTTCACTCCCTCACCCACCTTTTCTCTCCCTCCCTCCCTCTTTCCCCCATTCCTCCCACCCCCTCTCTTCTTTTGTCCTCCCTCTTTCTTTTCTTCCGTCTCTTTCTCTCCCCCCCTATCTCTTCATCACGCCCTCTCCCTTTCATCTCTCCTTCCCTTCCTTCCGCCTTGTCCTTCACTCCCTCACCCACCTTTTCTCTCCCTCCCTCCAACCCTCTTTCCCCCTTCCTCCCACCCCCTCTCTTCTTTTGTCCTCCCTCTTTCTTTTCTTCCGTCTCTCTTCATCTCGCCCTCTCCCTTTCATCTCTCCTTCCCTTCCTTCCGCCTTGTCCTTCACTCCTCTCACCCACCTTTTCTCTCTCGCCTTATCTCTCCCTCCCTCTCTCTCCTCCCTCCAACCCTCTTTTCCCCATTCCTCCCACCCCCTCTCTTCTTTTGTCCTCCCTCTTTCTCCTCCGACCTCCTTTTACGAAATTTGACCTGGTTTCACATTCAAGAGAAATAAATATTTGTTATGTAACACTTGGCGGCGAGTGCTGTGGAGCGTGAAATAAGCTACCGGCAACTCTTTCTCATTTTTTTTTACTCTTCTTCTTCTTTAATTTACGCGGCTTAGTGGCTGAGAAGAAAGGCATGGACATCACAGTGTTACATTGTATTTTCCTCTATGAAGCTGTAAAGGTGTTTTGTATTCTGTCAAAAACAAGAACAGACAGCAGAAATGTGGTGTGTGTGTGTGTGTGTGTGAGAGAGAGAGATTTTGTTACAGGTAGTTATTAGCTATGTATATATATTCTTGTTTACTTGTTTACTCGTTTCAGTCATTAGACTGCGGCCATGCTGGAGCACCGCCTTTTTAGTCGAGCAAATCGACCCCGGGACTTATTCTTTGTAAGCCCAGTACTTATTCTATCGGTTCTCTTTTGCCGAACCGCTAAGTAACGGGGACGTAAACACACCAGCATCGGTTGTCAAGCAATGCTAGGGGGACAAACACAGACACACAAACACACACACATATACATACACACACACATATACATACATATATATATATATATATATATATATATATATATACACGACGGGCTTCTTTCAGTTTTCGTCTACCAAATGCACTCACAAGGCTTTGGTCAGCCCGAGAATATAGTAGAAGACACTTGCCCAAGGTGCCACGCAGTGGGACTGAACCCGGAACCGTATGCTTGGTAAGCAAGCTACTTACCACACAGCCACTCCTGCGCCTATTATTATTATATTAAATGCATTGTATATGTATGTATATATATATATATATATATATATATATATATATATATATATATACACATACACATACACACACACACTTAATTATATGTAATCAGTATACAACACATTCTATTTACACGTAATCACCCAATTCTACCCAAAAACAGAATTTATCTCTCCGCACCCTGTCTCTCTCTCTCACACACAGATATGTATATCTGTGTGTGTATTACAAAATGGAGATATACTAGTATTTAACACATGCACTAAAGTATAATTATTGGTTCGTTCAAAAAATGGCGAGTTCACTCCCCGTCGCTACTCCGAGTAGCTAAGTCGCCTTGCGTTAGTCCGAGCGACACATACATAAATAATCCTTTCTCTCTCTCTCTCTCCATACACACACACACACATACACAGAAGCTCGGAGAATGCGACAGGTGTTGTGCGTAGTAGTAGTAGTAGTAGTGGTGGTGGTGGTAGTCGCCGGCAGATTTGGATCTGTCAGTCGGCCTAGCTTCAAACAAACACCCATCTCTACCTTAAAATCCTGTCCTGATCAGCTGTTTTCGTTTTTTCGCCAACCGACTAAGCAGCCAGCCAGCCCGTCTTTTCTAGCCGCCCCGCGCTTGTTGCTTTCTACTTCGCATCACCCCCCCCCCCACTTCTTTTCGTATTTCAACACACACACACACTTTCCTTTCTGCACAGCTCCTTCTCGCAGCCACCGCTCTTTTTTTCCTCGGCGTATTCTACTGCGCACTTAAGAAATGGCCTGCAATGCAAGAAATAGCAGCAATGATCTCTCCCTCACTCAAATCACACATCTTGCCGTCTTAAAGAGACAAGGAAAGAACACAAATAATGATAATAATAATAGTCCTTAATCCGAGATGGTCACAGCTGGAACGCCTCTTGATCACACGTCCATTCGATCATCATTGACCTCGTATTATAAACAACAAACTATTCTATGTGCTGTTGTGGTAGCTTCTTCGTAGCTGAACTACCTGTTAGAAATAGTAGCCAAATTTCCCTGAAATCAAACACCCTACCGTCTCAAACAGAAAATAAAAGGACAGAATATATAATCGCAGATATTCGTTAATATATGTGGGGCGGCCTCGATTAAAATGCTTTTGTTTATATGTATGCTTGATCAGGGCCAACTTGAAGCTAAAGCAACCAGCAAGCTAATGACTGTTGCTCCTCTATACTTTATATTGAACCGTTTTTCTTTTTTTGTCTTGTTTACTTCCTTCCATTTCTCTTCTGTTAGAAAAATAGTAGTCTACATTATCTGTGTTTGAAAAATAGTCTCGTTCTTTTCCAACCTCTCTCTCTCTCTCTCTCTCTCGTCTGCTTTGTATGTTTTTATAGCTTCGGGGAGAAGAGAAAGGGCAATGATCTCTGACCTTGACCTTTATTTGCCAGAGCCTCTGAAATTGGTGAGGTTACTGCTCGTGAAAGGCAGGCATAGAGAAACAACAACCCCGTAGGTTGTTGCGGTAGAAAACGGCGATCCAACTTATCAAATTTATGCTCAAACCGGGAACCTGGTCGAAATACTTGCAACGCAGTGGACTCCGTTGAAGGTACCCATAAAGCCGGGTACTAGCAGTTGTGGAAGTAGGTACGCTAGGCCTTTCTCTGAGACCCTAATGCTGATGCTGGGGTCGAGTGTGAAGGGACACTAGTGCATTGCTTTGCCTGGGAAAGGGGTCGTAGTGGAGAAATTGGACGACGAATCTAAGCCGACCGTTTAAGAATAAGTACAGTTTCGCTCGGCTAGTGGTAAAGAGTAAAAGGTTCAAGGTGCTGTGCAGTGAGATCGATCCCGGAGCTGCTAGCTTGACAGTATTGCTCGAGCCGGATGTGGGAGAAACACACGAAAAAAGCGAAGCTGCTTAAGAAATGAACACGAATTCCCCAAGTCCACTCATTTTGTTGATGTTTCGCATCAACTCAGCTCTGATTGAACAGATCTGTCGACAAAACCGTTCCAGCTGTGACCTTCCCATAGTGCATCCAGGACCACATTATCTCTAACGTGTCCCTATCTCTTTCCTGGCAAGATCGTTAGCACGCCGGGCGAAATGCTTAGTGGTATTTCGTCTGCCGTTACGTTCTGAGTTCGAATTCCGTCGAGGTCGACTTTGCCTTTCATCCTTTCGAGGTCGATAAATTAAGTACCAGTTACGCACTGGGGTCGATGTAATCGACTTAATACCTATGTCTATCCTTGTTTGTCCGATCTGTGTTTAGCCCCTTGTGGGTAATAAAGAAATAGGTATTTCGTCTGCCGTTACGTTCTGAGTTCGAATTCCGCCGAGGTCGACTTTGCCTTTCATCCTTTCGGGGTCGATAAATTAAGTACCAGTTACACACTGGGGTCGATATAATCAACTTAATCTGTTTGTCTGTCCTTGTTTGTCCCCTCTGTGTTTAAGCCCCTTGTGGGTAGTAAAGAAATAGATAGCTATGATATGATGTGAAGGAAGTTTGGCTGCTATTTCTACCGTACCCAGCGACCTAGTCGTATTCTTCTTTTTGAGCGCCTCCTGTTTACTGAAAACACTGCCGAGGCTTTTTTTAATGTTTTTTTTTTATCCTTACTTTTTCTCTCATATTACAACAAGGTCATACGACTAGTGATTTACTGAAGACCTTGTTCGGCCATCGTTCTTGTTTAGCCCCGGATCAGCCCTAATGGATCTTTAAGATCTGCCCTGATTAAACAGAACTCACTGATCAAAAGCATTCATTTTCAGCCATGACTATCTCTTCTTCTTCTCCTTCTTTTTCTTTTTCTTCTTTTTCTTTTTCTTTTTCTTCTTTTTCTTTTTCTTTTCTTCTTCTTCTTCCTCTTCTTCATCTTCCTCTTGTTCCTCCTCTTCCACTTCTTCCTCCTCTACTTCCTCTTCTTCTTTGCTACTTCTTCTTCTTCTTCTTCTTCTTCTTCTTCTTCTTATTATTATTATCATTATTATTATTCTTTTAAGGCAGCATCGTCTAATACGGCTTTATTTATTACGAGGAAGGTTTTTTGCTGTTATTTCTAGCATGTCAAATGGCACGTAGAGGCTCTCTGGTTTATTTAAGGTATGGCAAAGTTTGAAGCGACGACCGATGAACCATCATCGACTGACTGACTATCGAATATGATAGTCATGGATGGGCTGCCGGCAGCTTTTTTTTTTTTTTGTGTTCAATCATATATTGTTTCTTTATACCTGGTCGCTCAACTCGCTGGATATAGCAACCAAATCTCCCTCAAAGAACGTCTTACTGTCAGTTAAAAAAAAAAAGGGCAATCTTTCGTCTCTAGTAGACCTTTCCGTCGATTTCCGTAAAAAATTTTTTTTTTTTTACATATGGGCTTGCGGGAACTTTTGAAGTAATGAGAGCGAAAGAGACTAAGAGAAAGCGATTGTATGACGAGGGAAGTTCTTTTGAAGTTACCGTGCATGGGAAGCATTGATGGACATGTGTGTGTGCGTGCGTGCGTGTGTGTGTGTGTGTGTTTGATGGGGTGTGGGAGACAGACAGTATGTTGTGTAAGTGAAGTGCTTCTGTAAGTGTGTGTGAAGAGACAGAGAGAGTAATGTGTGAAAGAAAGAGATAACTGAAATTTTTTACTCGGTGTATGTGTATATGTATGTATATTACTTCAAAAGTTCCCGCAAGCCCATACGTAAAAAAAAAAAAAAATTTACGGAAATCGACAGAAAAGTCTACTAGAGACGAAAGATCGCCAAAAGAAGATAATGAATGGATAGATATTATGTCTGAATTTTAATAACTTTAATTATTCGAAACCTCTTGGCAGAAACGTTAGCACGCCGGGCGAAATGCGTAGCCGTATTTCGTCTGCCGTTACCTTTCTGGGTTCAAATTCCGCCGAGGTCGACTTTGCCTTTCATTCTTTCGGGATCGATACTTTAAGTACCAGTTACGCACTGGGGTCGATGTAATCGACTTAATACCTATGTCTGTCCTTGTTGTCCCCTCTGTGTTTAAGCCCCTTGTGGGTAGTAAAGAAATAGATAGCTATGATATGATGTGAAGGAAGTTTGGCTGCTATTTCTACCGTACCCAGCGACCTAGTCGTATTCTTCTTTTTGAGCGCCTCCTGTTTACTGAAAACACTGCCGAGGCTTTTTTTAATGTTTTTTTTTTATCCTTACTTTTTCTCTCATATTACAACAAGGTCATACGACCAGTGATTTACTGAAGACCTTGTTCGGCCATCGTTCTTGTTTAGCCCCGGATCAGCCCTAATGGATCTTTAAGATCTGCCCTGATTAAACAGAACTCACTGATCAAAAGCATTCATTTTCAGCCATGACTATCTCTTCTTCTTCTCCTTCTTTTTCTTTTTCTTCTTTTTCTTTTTCTTTTTCTTCTTTTTCTTTTCTTCTTCTTCTTCCTCTTCTTCTTCTTCTTCTTCTTCTTCCTCTTCTTCTTCTTCCTCTTCTTCTTCTTCCTCTTCTTCTTTGCTACTTCTTCTTCTTCTTCTTCTTCTTCTTCTTCTTCT
This sequence comes from Octopus sinensis, assembly GCF_006345805.1. Classification (NCBI taxonomy): domain Eukaryota; kingdom Metazoa; phylum Mollusca; class Cephalopoda; order Octopoda; family Octopodidae; genus Octopus; species Octopus sinensis. The sequence goes on along the minus strand of NC_043014.1, from coordinate 45,956,036 downwards.
TATTATTATTATCATTATTATTATTCTTTTAAGGCAGCATCGTCTAATACGGCTTTATTTATTACGAGGAAGGTTTTTTGCTGTTATTTCTAGCATGTCAAATGGCACGTAGAGGCTCTCTGGTTTATTTAAGGTATGGCAAAGTTTGAAGCGACGACCGATGAACCATCATCGACTGACTGACTATCGAATATGATAGTCATGGATGGGCTGCCGGCAGCTTTTTTTTTTTTTGTGTTCAGTCATATATTGTTTCTTTATACCTGGTCGCTCAACTCGCTGGATATAGCAACCAAATCTCCCTCAAAGAACGTCTTACTGTCAGTTAAAAAAAAAAGGGCAATCTTTCGTCTCTAGTAGACCTTTCCGTCGATTTCCGTAAAAAATTTTTTTTTTTTACATATGGGCTTGCGGGAACTTTTGAAGTAATGAGAGCGAAAGAGACTAAGAGAAAGCGATTGTATGACGAGGGAAGTTCTTTTGAAGTTACCGTGCATGGGAGCATTGATGGACATGTGTGTGTGCGTGCGTGCGTGTGTGTGTGTGTGTGTTTGATGGGGTGTGGGAGACAGACAGTATGTTGTGTAAGTGAAGTGCTTCTGTTAGTGTGTGTGAAGAGACAGAGAGAGTAATGTGTGAAAGAAAGAGATAACTGAAATTTTTTACTCGGTGTATGTGTATATGTATGTATATTACTTCAAAAGTTCCCGCAAGCCCATACGTAAAAAAAAAAAAAAAATTTACGGAAATCGACAGAAAAGTCTACTAGAGACGAAAGATCGCCAAAAGAAGATAATGAATGGATAGATATTATGTCTGAATTTTAATAACTTTAATTATTCGAAACCTCTTGGCAGAAACGTTAGCACGCCGGGCGAAATGCGTAGCCGTATTTCGTCTGCCGTTACCTTTCTGGGTTCAAATTCCGCCGAGGTCGACTTTGCCTTTCATTCTTTCGGGATCGATACTTTAAGTACCAGTTACGCACTGGGGTCGATGTAATCGACTTAATACCTATGTCTGTCCTTGTTTGTCCCCTCTGTGTTTAGCTCCTTGTGGGTAGTAAAGAAATAGGTATTTCGTCTGCCGTTACGTTCTGGGTTCAAATTCCGCCGAGGTCGACTTTGCCTTTCATCCTTTCGGGATCGATACATTAAGTACCAGTTACGCACTGGGGTCGATGTAATCGACTTAATCCGTTTGTCTGTCCTTGTTTGTCCCCTCTGTGTTTATTTAGCCCCTTGTGGGTGGTAAAGAGATAGGTATTTCGTCTGTCTTTACGTTCTGGGTTCAAATTCCACCGTGGTCGACTTTGCCTTTCATCCTTTCGGGGTCGATAAATTAAGTACCAGTTACGCACTGGGGTCGATGTAATCGACTTAATCCGTTTCTCTGTCCTTGTTTGTCCCCTCTGTGTTTAGCCCCTTGTGGGTAATAAAGAAACACATACCAGCGTACACCCTTGCCTATTGAGTTTCCATCCAGCTGGCGCCCCTGTGCATTTTTCTCTTAATCCCCACTCTCTCTCTCTCGCGCGCGTGTGTGTGAATGTTTATTATTATTTCTATGTGAGCTCCAGGGTTTAATCGCCAGCGCACGCACTCACGAAGCGTCATCCACCAACACCAGGCGACTTCACGTATCTACCCGCCTTTCGACCTACTTGCCCAGCTATTCACACGAAGTCTGGTCCCCCCCCCATACACACCATCACCGCTCTGCACTACCAACGCCAAATAATACCACTCGCTATTTATATATTATACTAACTCCACAACTACTTCGCCTTCAACCACTAACACTAGCGCTACTACTACTATGTATTATACCTCGTCAAATTTCCACCATCCCTGCTATCACCCGAGCCGACGAAAGAGAGAGAGAGAGACAGAGAGAGAGAGAGAGAAAGAGCATCTGTGTAGCCGCTCATCATGCTAGAAATAGTAACCAAAACCGCTCTGGTAACACGCACTACTATCTTAAAATATATTCCTTTACTACCCACAAGGGGCTAAACACAGAGAGGACAAACGGATTAAGTCGATTATATCGACCCCAGTGCGTAACTGGTACTTATTTAATCGACCCCGAAAGGATGAAAGGCAAAGTCGACCTCGGCGGAATTTGAACTCAGAACGTTGCGACAGACGAAAATATCTTAAAATAAGGAAAGACATTGGACTGTCTAGTTCCAGGTATAAGTAACCTATTTTCGAGGAGCGGGCCTGCATGAGACATTGTTTCACCGTCAGGCGGGCCGCACCATTAAACAGAAAATTCAAGGTAATATTTCGTTAGGTGTGCCAAGCAGAAAGAAGAAAGTCTTACGGGTGGTGGTTTGCCTGTGCCTGGTCCAGTCCCCTTGTATGCTACAAGGAAAACGTGATGGTCATGATTAGAATAATTTTATTAGAACTGGTTTCTGCTTCACAACAGCAACAACAATAACCACTGCTATTATTACTACTATTCCTACCTCTACTATCTCCACAATGTTAACACACTACCTATTTCTTTACTACCCAGAAGGGGCTAAACACAGAGGGGACAAACAAGGACAGACATAGGTATTAAGTCGATTACATCGACCTCAGTACGTAACTGGTACTTAATTTATCGACCCCGAAAGGATGAAAGGCAACACACTAGCACTACTAACTAGTAGCACCCTTGTCTCTTTCAAAGATTCCACTAACACCCGCATCTTCGTTATCATTAACACCTGTAAACACAAAACACCTCTTTCACTCGAGCTAACGAAGGGGGGATCTGAGATGGTCACTCGGCTTGTTAGAAATGACAGCCAAACATCCATCAAATCAGTTTCTACCGTCTTCAAAAAAATGGATAAATACGTTCGATTAATATAGTTTCGAATAAATAATGTCTCTTTAAAAAATATAACTGGGTGGTCATGACTGGAATGCTTTTGGTTATAGGTTGCTCTGTCGTAGCTTATGTGGTGCGAAACAGCAATAGAGACAACAACGATCGTATCACTGCCCTAGCCACCACCCTACTAAGGAGGTCTCTACGTGGTCTTTGGATTTGCTAGAAATAGTAGTTTTAATCTTCCTCAAACCTCACCCTGTGTTACAGAAGCAAAAAAAAAAAAAGGGGGGGGGGGAGAAGCATTTATTGAAAGATGTAGTCCCAGATGTGCAGAGGGGTAGGCAAGTGTCTTCTACTATAGCCCCGGGCCGACCAATGCTTTGTGAGTGCATTTGGTAGACGGAAACTGAAAAGAAGCCCGTCATATATATATATATATATATATTATATATATATATATATAATGTATATATGTATGTGTGTGTCTGTGTTTGTCCCCCTAGCGTTGCTTGACAACCGATGCTGGTGTGTTTATGTCCCCGTTACTTAGCGGTTCGGCAAAAGATACCGATAGAATAAGTACTGGGCTTACAAAAAGAATAAGTCCCGGGGTCGAGTTGCTTGATTAAAGGCGGTGCTCCAGCATGGCCGCAGTCAAACTGACTGAAACAAGTAAAAGGGAGAAAGAGAGATACGTCTGACTGATCAAGGTTAACCTAGAGTTAAACAACGAACCCTAACCCTCTAACCACCACCACCACACTAGCAGTACCACCAGAAACCACCACCACTACTAAACCAACGTTTTAGTAGCACTACTACCATCACCTCATCACCAATAAACACGCCACAACCACCGCAACTACATCGCTAACAGCACCACCACCAACAACAACACTACCACCGTCTCTGCTCGAACAGCTATCATCACAACCAGTAGCCAACGAGTATCTTTCGAGGTACCCCCAAACCGTTCTGCCATCCACCCTCCTCCACCCGAAAACACTGACCTAAATATGGAAATATATTTTTCTTCTACAAGCAGAAGAGGAGGAGGAGGAGGAAAATACTTTTGATGAACTTTTTCTCTCTCTCTCTCTCCTCCTCCTCCCTTTTATTCCTTCTCGTATTATTCTCCCTTTCCTCCCTCACTCTTTCTCATATTCTTTTCCCCCTCTCCCTCCCTCCCTCTGTCTTTCGTCTATACTGTGACTATCACTTGCCTTCTTTTTTTCTCTCTCTCTCTCTCTCTCTCTCCTTCAGTTTCTTTCTTTCTTTCTCTCTCTCTCTCTCTCTCCTTCAGTTTCTTTATTTCTTTCTATCTCTCTCTCCTTCAGTTTCTTTCTTTATTTCTCTCTCTCTCTCTCCTTCAGTTTCTCTCTCTCTCTCTCCCCCCTTCAGTTTCTTTCTTTATTTCTCTCTCTCTCTCTCCTTCAGTTTCTCTCTCTCTTCCCCCCTTCAGTTCTTTCTTTATTTCTCTCTCTCTCTCCTTCAGTTTCTCTCTCTCTCTCCCCTTCAGTTTCTTTCTTTCTTTCTCTCTCTCTCTCTCCTTCAGTTTCTTTATTTCTTTCTATCTCTCTCTCCCCCCTTCAGTTTCTTTCTTTATTTCTCTCTCTCTCTCTCTCTCTCTCATTTATATATATATATAATATATGTATGACTTGTTTTCTCAATTCCCAATCTCTCCTCCCCTCTATACATTAATTCTTCTCTCCAGGTCACTTGATTCGGTACACAAACAAGCCTGCACACGATTCAAGTACACACACACTCACATACACACACACACACGCGCGCGCGTATATACATTGCATTGCCACAGGTACATGCGAGCACACAGCATATATATGCATTATGCACGTGCATATGTGTGTATATGCAGTTGTGTGCACATATGCATAAAGCTGCATGTGCACAAACACACATTGTCACAGTTGCACGCGAACATAGAGCACATAAGTATGCATACACACACACACACACTATTTGTGTATCTCTGCATGTATGTATGTATGTATGTATGTATGCATTCATATTTATATACATATGAGCGTATGTATGTATGTAGTATGTATGTGTGTGTGTGTGTGTGTGTGTGTGTGTGTATGTATTCATATATATATATGTGTGTATGTGTATGTATGTGTGTATGTATGTATGTGTGTATGTATGCATTCATATTTATATACATATGAGCATATATATGTGTGTGTGTGTGTGTATGTGTATGTATGTATGTATGTATGTATGTATGTATGTGTGTATATATGTGTATGATGTATGTATGTATGTATATATGTATGTATTCATATATATATGCATTCATATATATATGTATATATGTATGTATATATATATATATATGTATGTATATATATATATATATCTATGTATATATATATATCTATGTATATATATATATATATCTATGTATATATATATATGTATAATGTATGTATATATATATAATTATGTATATTATATATATATCTATGTATATATATAATATCTATGTATATATATATCTATGTATATATATATATATATGTATATATATATCTAGCTATATATTATATATCTAGTATATATATATATATATGTATGTATATATATATATATGTATGTATATATATGTATGTGTATATATGTATGTGTATATATGTGTGTGTGTGTATATGTATGTGTATATATGTGTGTGTGTATATGTATGTGTATATGTGTGTGTGTATATGTGTGTGTGTATATGTGTTTGTGTGTATATATGTTATATGTATGTAAGCTTTCGTGTATATACGCTACGTATATATATACACACACATACCAACATACGCGGGCGCACACGCACACTCGTGCACCCGTCCACACGCGCGCACGTGCACACGGTTTGTAACTGAGGACCGGGGTGGGTGAAGATATTGAGTTATATAACTTTGAGAAGTTTTAGGCTTTAATATAAGAAACTAAACAACAAGGAGCAGGAGTGGCTGTGTGGTAAGTAGCTTGTTTACCAACCACACGGTTCCGGGTTCAGTCCCACTGCGTGGCACCTTGGGCAAGTGTCTTCTACTATAGCCTCGGGCCGACCAACGCCTTGTGAGTTGTTTATAAAACATCTTTTTCTCTTGGCTTTATTGAGAAAATTCCATAGTTTGTAAGATATTTGTTGTTGTTTTTCTTCAATTTCTGCAATTTCAACCAATCAATAACGTCTATTGAGGTGAAAAACATTCTGTGCCGCATGAATATGTCCCTCGTTTAAGAAACAGATTGGGTTTACTTACATTTCTGAAGAAAATAAGATACCCTAACCCAAACCCTAACTAACCCTAACTGTAACCCTAACCCTAAGACAGATTGAAATGCAATAGATCGATACTAGGGTCATAATTATTGGTGACAATTTCATATGACACCGCTAGAAAAAACTGCCGTTCAAACCGAAAAGATCCGAGGGACCATATAGAAAACGGCATATTTGCTACATTCATCCTTCTTTCCTTACATACATACATACATACATCTTGATCGTGTAGTCGTCAAGGCAGTCGTTGATGATGTCTAACCAGATTTCGTCACTTCCCCCGGTCTTCTGCTGTCCCGTGTGAGTCGGCGAAAATAAGTCCTGTCCGCTGTCTGATGTTAACCTAGGCAACGACCGATTTTGTGTGGGTTCTAGTGTTGCTGTCGTCATCATGAATGTATCATGGGTACTGTTTGGTGGCGCCCATTCCTCTCCAGGCTGTTAGCCAAGGCGGTATGCCGTCTCTACCTGAGACGCGGCTTGGCCCCTGAACACAAGACCTTTGAGCTGAGCAAGGTCTTCTGCCCTAGCCGGTGGCTGCTTGGGAAACCTTACCTGAATCTTTCGCCTACTGGTGCAGTGTTAACACCATCTCCTTGCTTGGTTTAGCCCTCCAGCTGAAGTGGGGTACCGGTGTGTGACGCGAGGCGCCATCGAGTGATAGTCGAATAAGGACCGATGGTAACTGTCCACCTAACCATCCTTGGCAAGGTGCTACTTCTGTTCAGAGGTAGTTCCTTTGCTGTCTGACAGCAATTTACTAATTAATTTACTAATTAATCGTCATTTTATCGAAATTTATACCCAAATTAACTGAATTGAATAACCTGTGGATCTTTTCGGTTTGAACGGCAGTTTTTTCTAGTGGTGTCATATGAAATTGTTACCCATAATTATGATCCTAGAATCCATCTATTGCATTTCAATCTGTGTTAGGGTTAGGGGTGGGTGGAAGGGTATCTTTTTTTTACTTCACAAATGTAAATAAACCCAATCTGTTTCTTAAACGAGGGACATATTCATACGGCACAGAATGTTTTTTTTACCTCAATAGACGGTCATTGATTGGTTGAAATTGCAGAAATTGAAAAAAAAGAACAACAAATATCTTACAAAGTATAGAATTTTCTCAAGAAAGCCAAGAGAAAAAGATGTTTTATAAACACATTCTACCAGTATAGGAAATTTAAAAGTGTTTAGTTACCTAGAAATTATGTTGAAAACTGCCGTTCAAACCGAAAAGATCCGTAGTTCCTTTGCTGTCTGGCAGCTGCATTCTATTTACTAATTAATCGTCATTTTATCGAAATTTTATACCCAGATTAACTGAATTGAATAACCTTTTTCATGATATAGTTCATAGACATGAAACAGCACACCTCAGAATTTTATCATCGTTTTACATAAGTGACTCTTAGGATTAAACTGAATTCATTATCGTTATATGGTCTATTGTATAGACATAAGAGAAACCACTCCTTAGGATTCCGCGCATGAAATGTAAATAATAATTTATGAACCAGAGAGGGAGTCTTTAATTATTATGACGAATTAAACTTCATATTTTATAAACAACTAGCAGTATCGCCCGGCGTTGCTCGGGTTTGTAAGGGAAATAACTATATAAGCATTTTTAGAGATGTAAAGTATAATAGCCATCTCAATATGGCTAACCACAAAGGGGGGGTGTTACTGTAGCTTTTTACGTTCTGAGATTTAATAATACATTTTTAGAGAGTTTCTTCCCTTATATAATAGCAAAAAATGCATTAAAAATGGGAAAAAATTATGGTAAATTTTTTTTTTAATCGTAGACTCATCGTAGACGCGCGCTAATACCCAGAAGGGCTCGATATGAATCACGACTATAAGATACCCGGTTTTGGTTAAACTGCACCGCAAAATGTGGGAGTAGTTAGGAATCTAAATCGTAGGAGACAGACACACAACTTCACTTTTATATATAAAGATAAAACGTTACATTCGAGTTTTTGTAGACGTTCGGAGATTCCAGTAAATCGTTTCTTTATAGCCCCTTCCAGCGTGTGTGTGTGTGTGTGTGGTTAAGAAGTTCACTTCGCAACAGTTTGGCTGTAGGTTCGATCTCACCGCTCGGCACTTTGGGCAAATGCTTTCTGTCATGTTCTATCTGGACCACAGTTAGGCTTTTGAATGAAACTTGCTTGACAGAAATTGTAGAAGCTCGTCAGGTATGTGTTATATATATATATGTGTGTGTGTATATATATATATAATATATATATATATATATATATATATATATATATATATATACACACACCACACACTTATATATACTTTTATATATCTATTTCTTTACTGCCCACAAGGGGCTAAACACAGAGGGGACAAACAAGGACAGACAAACGAACTAAGTCGATTATATCGACCCCAGTGCGTAACTGGTACTTAATCTATCGACCCCGAAAGGATGAAAGGCAAAGTCGACCTCGGCGGAATTTGAACTCAGAACGTAGCGGCAGAAGAAATACGGCTACGCATTTCACCCGGTGTGCTGACGTTTCTGCCAGCTCGCCGTCATCATTATCATCATCATAGTCGTCACCGTCATCGTCATCATCATCATCATCATCATCATCATCATCATCATCATCATCACCATCACCATCATCATCACCATCACCATCACCACCACCACCACCACCACCACCACCACCATCATCATCATCATCATCATCATCATCATCATCATCACCATCACCATCATCACCATCACCATCATCACCATCATCATCATCATCATCATCATCATCATCACCATCACCATCATCATCACCATCACCATCATCACCACCACCACTCATCATCATCATCATCATCATCATCATCACCATCATCATCATCACCATCACCATCACCATCATCACCATCATCATCACCATCACCATCATCACCACCACCACCACCATCATCACCATCATCATCATCATCATCATCATCATCATCATCACCATCATCACCATCATCACCATCATCACCATCTCCTCCTCCTCCTCCTCTACTGAAACGACCATCATGTGTATTTACAGTGTTTGCCTCTTCGCTAATGGAAACGGGTGTCGCACCCATTTCCATCTCAAGGAGTTCACCATCCCAATCGCCCCCTCTCCTAACATGACACACACACACACAATAAAGGAGAAAAAGAAAAAGAAAGAAAATGAAGAGCAAAATAAAAGTCATCTTGTAATCCGGCACAATTGTCACAACAACCTTACCCCGATCAATATGAGGCTCTTCACCCGGGACCACCTCTCCCAAAATAAATAAAATAAAATAAGCCAGCCTGGTGGATGTTAATAAGTATGTAGAAAACGAATGAGGGGTGGGGGAATGCGCGCTGACGACCCTGGGTGTTGGGGACTTGCGGAAAATTCACAAGATCCGATTTTTCCGTCATAACTTATACTCTTTTATATACTCATTTACTTGTTTCAGTCATTTGACTGTGGCTATGCTGGAGCACCGCCTTTAGTCGAGCAAATCTACCCCAGGACTTATACTTTGTGAGCATAGTACTTATTCTATCGGTCTCTTTTGCCGAACCGCTAGGTTACGGGGACATAAACACACCACCATCGGTTGTCAAGCGCTGTGGTGTGGGGGGAAAAGACAGACACACAAACAAACACACAAAGAAACACACACACACACGTATATATATATATATATATATATATATATATATATAACGTACGACAGGCTTCTTTCAGTTTCCGTCTACCAAATCCACTCACAAGGCTTTGGTCGGCCTGAGGCTATAAGTAGAAGACACTTTGTCAAGGTGCCACGCAGTGGGAATGAACCCGGAACCACGTGGTTGGTAAGCAAGCTACTTACCACACAGCAACTCTTGTGGAATCACACGTTTTTGGTTATGGAGGACCCGATTCTGAAAACGTAACCCGTAACTGCGAATTACGAAGTTTTTTCATTTTTCAAAAAAAAAAAAAACCCGAAACTCGTTTCCTTTAGTTTGAGAATTCTAGCTCTACTTCATTCCAAACTGCCTCGCTTCACTATGTTTCTAGAGCAGTGCTTTTCAACCTTTTTCCTTGAGCCGGAACCCCAAGGAAACATTCCACTGGCTCGAGGAACCCCTGTGCAATAATTTAATAGTCTTATGCACACATATCTGCACAGGAGACTTAAAAATTACTGCCGATTTTAGCAGTTTTGTAACTTCTTGCGGAACCCCTGGACTGTACTGGCGGAACCCTAAGGTTCCGCGGAACCTTGGTTGAAAACCACTGTTCTAGAGCGTCGGGCTGACGATCATGAGGTAGTGAGTTCCGTTCTCGGATCCGGGTGTGTGTTGTGTTCTTGAGCAAGACACTTTATTTCATGTTGCTCCAGTTTCACTCAGCTGTAGAAATGAGTTGCAAAATTCCAGGTGCCAAGCTGTGTCGGCCTTTGCCTGTCCCTTGGATAACATCGGTGGCGTTGAGAGGGAAGGTTGGTACGCATGGGTGACTGCTGGTCTTCCATAAACAACCTTGTTCGGTCATGTGCCTCGGAGGGGAACTTTCTAGGTGCAATCCCATGGTCAATCATAACCCTTTTTTACCCACCCACCCCTTTTTTCTTATAATACAACGATCTGCAATGTTTATAGGAGCAGATACTGTCGCTGTAGTGGTCACAGCATAGTAATGGAAAATGGTTTGTAAGACAGGCGGGTTTGCGGTGCTAAAGTACCTTAATCCCACTAACCAAATACAATCAGGAAACATACCAGCCGTGACCATCACCACCCAGTCGTTTATTCACTCATCGTTTACCCAAGATTACACTCTCCAACTATTACTGGGATACCACCAATATAGTATGGAACTCACAAAGACACGTGGAGGCGCGTGGCTTAGTGGTTAGGGTGTCAGCATCATGATCGTAAGATTGTGGTTTCGATTCCTGGACCAGGCGACACGTTGTGTTCTTGAGCAAAACACTTCATTTCACGTTGCTCCAGTCCACTCAGCTGGCAAAAATGAGTAACGCTGCGATGGACTGACATCCCGTCCAGCTGGGGAACACATACGCCATTGAAACCTGGAAACCGGGCCCATGAACCTGGCTAGGCTTTAAAAGGGTGCATTTATTTTATTTTTCACAAAGACACATACATGCATGCATACATACATATACATACATACATATACATACACACATACATACATACACACATGCACACACATACACACATGCACACACATACATACACACACACATACATACACACATACATACATACACACATACATACATACACACATACATACACACATACATACATACATACATACACACACACACACACACACATACATACATACATACATACACACACACACACATACATACACACATACATACACATACACACACACACACATGCATACATACATACACACACACACACACTTGCATACATACATACATACATACATACACACATACATACATACATACATGTGCGCGCGTGCTAGCTGGCAGATTCGTTAGCGAGTTGGATAATAAGATTCTTGGTATTTCTTCCGGCTCTTTAGATTCTTAGTTCAAATTTCACCGAGGTCGATTTTTGCCTTTCATCCTTTCGGAGGCGATAAAGTAAAGTACTTAGTTAAGTATGAACCCCCACCACCTTCCCCATAAAATTACTGGCCTTGTGCCAAAACGTAAAACCATTGTATGTGTGTGTGTGTGTCTTTAGTGATCATGTGACCGACCAGACCATCAGATGTTGTTACACATCGCTGGTCACAATGCGTTCGCATTGTTTTAGCCTTCGAATGACGCCACTCCGCTGGCTAAGTGAGCAGGCCAACAGAAGAGTGATGAAAGAGTACAGCAGGGATCACCATCACCCCCTGCCGTAGCGTCGTGGAGCTTTTAGGTGTTTTCGCTCAATAAACACTCACAACGCCCGGTCTGGGAATCGAAACCGCGATCTTACGACCGCGAGTCCGCTGCCCTAACCACTGGGCCATTGCGCCTCCACGTGACTTTAGTATCATTGTGAAATCAAAGAATTTGAGAACCTTTTTTCAGCGGCTTGAGATGACGGTTTTATGGGCGTGATTTTAAGTGAGATTTTTAACAGCTCTTTCTAGCAGATCTGGCGACCACTACTACTTCTTCGAGGCTTCTTTTTTGACTCGTGTTGTCGTTGTGGTGGCGGCGGCGGCGGTGGTGTAATTATGCACCAAGAATTAATTATTATTGCTGAAATAACAAAATAGTTACAAAGGTTTCACTGATGTTGGAATGGTGGCGTGGCGGTGGTGGTGGTGGTGTTGTTTATATTTATGCTTATTATTATTGGAATGGTGATGCTTTGATGTTGGCGATTATGATGAATTAACTCTCAAGAATTTGATGGTATCAATGTTAACGGTATTATGATGATGGTGATGATGATGATAGCTGTTTTTGATAATGTTGTTTTAGGTCGCTCCAAGGTCGCCCTTACAAACAGACCTATAATCACAAATGGCGTTCTATCCGTGACCATCCTTTCTTTTTTTTTTTTATATATATTTTCAGGGAGCTGAGAATTATATTATCCAATGTATTATTTAAAAAATAAGTTGTGGTGGGACTGGGGATTATTTAAGAGAGATTTAGCTGCTATTTCTAGCTTTTGGAGTACATAGAGGCTCCCTTATAAGGCAACCTATGATCATCAAAGGCATTCCAGCCGTAACCATCCCGTCTTTTTTCGTATATAAAGGGAACCGCGGTTACATTATCCGATGTAAAATAGAAACGATATGGTGGGACTGCGATGATTTAAGGGAGATTTGGCTGCTATTTCTAACTCGTAGAGTACATAGAGGCTCTCGTACAAACAGACCAATGACACCGAAGGCATTCAGCCGTGACCATCCCGTTCTTTTTCGTATGTAAAAGGAACCGCGGTTACATTATCCGATGTGAAATAGAAACGGTTTGGTGGGACTGCGGTGATTTAAGGGAGATTTGGCTGCTATTTCTAACTCGTAGAGTACATAGAGGCTCTCGTACAAACAGACCAATGATCACCGAAGGCATTCCAGCCGTGACCATCCCGTCTTTTTTCGTATGTAAAAGGAACCGCGGTTACATTATCCGATGTGAAATAGAAACGGTTTGGTGGGACTGCGGTGATTTAAGGGAGATTTGGCTGCTATTTCTAACTCGTAGAGTACGTAGAGGCTCTCGTACAAACAGACCAATGATCACCGAAGGCATTCCAGCCGTGACCATCCCGTCTTTTTTCGTATGTAAAAGGAACCGCGGTTACATTATCCGATGTGAAATAGAAACGGTTTGGTGGGACTGCGGTGATTTAAGGGAGATTTGGCTGCTATTTCTAGCTCGTGGCGTACATAGAGGCTCCTTGGTTGACTCGTTATAAGCGGTGGTGAGAACGGGAACGGGAATGGGTTAGTTATGTGGTGGTGGTGGTGGTGGTGATGGCGATACAACAATCATTACCGCCACACCACCACCACCAGCTGGTTAGTTATTCAGTGATGATGATGATGATGATGATGGTGTTTGTGGTTCTGGTTGTGGTGTAATCGTTAGTTACTCATTCATTGATGGTGGTGATGGTGACGATGGTGGTTAATTATCAGTGATGGTGGTGGTGGTGGTGGTGATGGCGGTAAAAATGCTGGTTATTTGTTTTTCAGTGTCGGCTGTGGCGGTAACAACAGTGGTTTGATGGCGGCTGTGGCGGCAATTGTTATGTAACAAATATAGTCTGTAGTGTTTATGGATTTCTTTTTCGTTTTTTTTTTTAATATTATATAATGGGAATGGCAACTTGATGATGATGATGTTGACACTAGTCATCAGGTTTTCTTTTAAAACTGTGGAGAGGTGGTCGTCGTGATCGTGGCAATGGCGTTATATAATAAAATATAAGGAGTGGCTGCTGTGTGGTAAGTAGCTTGCTTACCAACCACATGGTTCCGGGTTCATTCCCACTGCGTGGCACCTTGGGCAAGTGTCTTCTACTATAGCCTCGGGCCGACCAAGGCCTTGTGAGTGGATTTGGTAGACGGAAACTGAAAGAAGCCCATCGTATATATGTATATATATATATGTGTGTGTGTGTGCGTGTATGTTTGTGTGTCTGTGTTTGTCCCCCTAGCATTGCTTGACAACCGATGCTGGTGTGTTTATGTCCCCGTTACTTAGCGGTTCGGCAAAAGAGACCGATAGAATAAGTACTGGACTTACAAAAGAATCAGTCCCGGGGTCGAGTTGCTCGATCAAAGGCGGTGCTCCAGCATGGCCACAGTCAAATGAGTGAAAGAAGTAAAAGAGTAAAAGAGAGTATGGTGCCCCTGAAACGAGTAAAAGAAGGTTGTCGCTGTTGTTAACCCCACATTAACCCTGATTAAGCAGACCTTTATCCCTTGTGGTGTTCTAGTCTAAGACGGTAGATATCTGTCCTTGTTTGTCCTGTCTGTGTTTAGCCCCTTGTGGGGAGTAAAGAAATAGGTAGATATCTGTGAAAGATTTGGCTGCTATTTCTAACAAAGCAAGTGACCTCCTTACAGGCTCTCTTTCTGGCTTGATGTTTGTTTACGTAAGTGTGTCGCTGGTGATGGTAGTAGCGACGTGTTGTTGTTGTTGTTGGCGGTGGTGGTGATGGTGGTGGTGATGACGAGCTCTGATAGTAGAGTAGATTATATATAAAACTTGGAATGGGGCGATGTTGACTACTAACGGTTCCGTCATTAGTTGACGCTGCTGTTCGTTTAGCCCTAGGCCACGTCTAATCGAGTGGCAGATTTCCTGTGATCAAAGACGCCCCAGCCGTGAGTGACCAAACTGCTTTTTTTTTTATGTCGTAGTCTTAATCTGTCGCTCTGCTTGATAGCTTTCTCCGTTCCTACCGCCGTTATTGACCCGGAAAGGATGAAAGGTAAAGTTGACCACGACGGAATTTGAACTCAACGTGGTGGCATTTCGTCTGTATTTTTACGTTCTGAGTTAATAATATTAATTAATAAACCTCACCGGTACTATTTTATCGCAATTCTTTATTTAAGGTGTTCGGGGGGCGGGGTTGTTCAGAGGGAAGTTAGGGAGAAGTTTTGCTTGCTGCTATTTCTAGCATGCTAGAAACGACAGGCTTCCTCAACTGGTTCAAAGCTAATTCAGTTTAATCAAAAATGCTGATCAATAATACATTTTCCCCCCGATCATCACATAGAGGAAGAAAAGGGTCTCGAACATCGCATAGAGGAAGAAAAAGGGCCGAAGGAAAACAGTCTTATACTGGAGATCTTTGCTTCTAGCAGAATGGACTCAGCTGAAGGGTACCCTAGGACTTGATAATTGGTATTTAACTGGACGATGGTTTGGTCATTACTGAAATATCTATGTCTATCGCACACACACACACACTCTATCATACCCCCCACAGAGCCTCATTATTGTATTCTGCATTATTATTATTATTCAGATTACGTTCATTGGCGGCGTAAAGTTTGGATGGTTACCCTAATGGAGATATTATTAATGAAGCCTCCAACGACGTACATGGGATGACAAGAATACCTATGAACGTAAACGAAGCTCTCAATTAGGTTTACGGATTGTATAGGGATGACGTTCTCCTAATCGCTTTCGAATGTTCCCAGGTCTTGGCCGGAAAGGGTCAGAAAACGGACAGGCGGGGTTGGGGGCTACAGTCTCTATATATCTTTCGGATAGGGTAGTATGAATGTTAACTTCTTGGATATTACCTTAAATCTAGATTCAGAACTATACCACAGGTCCGTACCATAGACCTAATGAACAACTCATTTACGTACGTACGTGCGCGCAGGAGCACACAAACACACATACACGAGCGCTCATTTGTAACACGTTTGTTGTGGAAGTTATATAATCCTCGGCCGGCTCTACACGTGCAGTTTTATGGTTCGTTGGTAGTCGCGCCGAACGACTAGGCCCGCCTGATAGTGTAATGGTTGTGTAGACCCAAGTGAGTTCTAAAGGATCAGTACTCTATGATCTGATCAGTTAGATATTCCAGTTGTGACCATCCCGCCAATTATTTTTCCGACAACGTATCTTCAACACTCTCCAATAAGTCCACTCCGCCCCTTTTTTTTTTAGGACGTGATTTGAGATTCCGCCGAGGTCGACTTTACCTTTCATCCTTTCGGGGTCGATAAATTAAGTACCAGTTACGCTCTGGGGTCGATAAATTAAGTACCAGTTACGCACTGGAGTCGATAAATTAAGTACCAGTTACGCATTGGGGTCGATGTAACCGACTTAATACCAATGTCTGTCTTTGTTTGTCCCCTCTATGTTTAGCCCCTTGTGGGTAATAAAGAAATAGGTACGATTTGAGTGAGAATTGACTGTTATTTCTAGCAAAACGAGCGATTACTTGATGTTAGTAGTGGCGCTAGTTTGGAAATGATAGTAGTGGTACTACAGGTACTATCATTTATTTGTACCACTACTAGAGGTACTGATATGATGAGTAATGATAGGGGTACTGGAAATGATGGGACGTTTTGTGTTTTCGGGTCGATGAAGGAAGGACACTGGCGTTTGAACGTTAAACATCCTTTGATTAAAATGTTTGTCAAGGGTGCGGTGACTGTACTCGAAGCCTAGTCAACCGTTAACATTGACGGGTGACAGATGTGCTGCTACTACTACTACTACTACTACTACTACTACTACTGATAATGATGATACTGTAATAAACATCAGGTTGAGTCTCTTTTCTTTTCTTTTCTTTTTTTTTTCTTCGTGGTCGTTCAACCCGGTTAGAAATAGCAGTCAAATCTTCGATTCGCATTATTTTGAAAAAGAAAAAAGAATAATAAAAAAAACGACGTGTTGGATGTTATTGAAACGTTGTGTCAAGGAAATAATCCCATCTCCGCCCCCCCCCCCAAGAAAAAAAACAACAAAAAACGGGATGGTCACGGCTAGAATGTTTGATAAAAGCTGACCTTGGCCAAACGCCACCACCACCACCACCATCGTCTACAGCAACTGCAACAACTGCGAAGGCCTCTATGTGGTCGTTCGATTTGCTTAGAAATAGCAGCCAATTTTTCTTATTGGTCCTTGATTGCACTATCTGAATAAAAGACGGGATGGGCACGACTGGAATGTCGGAATGTTTTGACCATCTCTCTCTCTCTCTCCTCCCACTCTCTCTCTCCTCCCACTCTCTCTCTCTCTCTCTCTCTCTCTCTCTCTCTCTCTCTCTCTCGTCAGGCTTGGACTTTGGGTTACTAAACAACATCAATCAGCTGGTGGTAGTAGTAATGGTGGTGGTGGTAATGATTGTTGTATCAGCTGAAGTCGTTCGAGGTCGTGGAGGCAAATAATAATTGTAATATCGCTATGTTAGTGGCGGCGGTGGTGGTGTTAGTGGTAGCAGTAGTAGTGGTAGTGATGTTGGTAGTTGTAGTAGTAGTGGTGGTGGTGGTGGTGGTGGTGAGTGTAGTAGTACCTGAAATCACAGGTATTGAGTGGTTGTGTCGGTGGTTAGAGCTTTGAGCAGCATATCCCGACGCCGTTCATTGTTGTTCAGCTCCAAATCAGCTCTGATCGCGCAAGGAAAACTGATGAAAGATGCTCCAGACGTGACCACCCTGTCTATATTCTTAGATACAGTGTTTGAGTAACAGACATACATTCTCTGGTGTGTCCTTAGGTGGTTTATTTGCGGTGGAAATTTGGTTGCTCTGTCTAGCAGGTCGAGTGAACACGTAAAACAGGAAAAAAAAAACACTCGTTAGTACACTGTAGTGGTTAATTGCTGTTGTTAAGCCCTAGGTCGGTCATTATCGAGAATATTTTGTGATGAAAAGCAATCCAAACGTAGCCACCCTGTACTGTTTTTTCTCTCTCTCCCGGATATATATCTAGGCCTTCTTTGTGCAATGCGTCCCTCGTTTTATTAAACAATAAGGTGTTATTTGAGAGTTAGGGTTAAGGAGACAGTTGAGGAGAGATATAGGGGCTATATATCACTTCTAGAAGACAGGATCGAACAAGCTGACGTTCTGTTGTTGAATTAGGTGAAGATATCGAGCGATTTTCCCGTGGCATTTCGGTCAAACTTCGTGATGTTCCGAGCGAGATATATTCCTCAAAAGATTTCCAATATCTAGTTTGTCTTTGAATCTCACTCTCTCTCTCCCCTAATCTATGATTTTCTCGCATTGATTCTCTCTCTCTCTCTCTCTGTATGTATGTATGTATGTATGTGTGTGTATATATATATATATATATATATATATATATATATATAATATACCCAAGGAAGCACAACAAAAAAAACACAACAACGCGAGGACATGGAACAAATAAAGTATTATTGGACGCTCAGGAAAGAAGGAGGGTTTAACGTTTCGAGCGGAGCTCTTCGTCGGAAACATAGGAGAAGGAAAGATCCAGAGAAGGGAAGACAGAGGGGAAAAAAATCGCTAACGGTACACACGAGGTCCGTCTGTAAATCATAAATCCGAAAGAGAAGCACACTCTTTAAGTTATAGAGCGCTAGAATATTTAGATAAAGGTTTAACCGGTCTATGGAATTACCCAGGGTTTCGCGTTCCTAAAGCAAAGCACTCTGATGAGACGCTGTAGAGCTAAGGTGCTTTACGGACCCGAAACCCTGGGTAACCCCATAGACCGGCCATAACTAACTACCTTTATCTAAATATACATGAGTGGCTGTGTACTAAGTAGCCACACAGCTACTCGTATATATTTAGACAAAGGTAGATATCTGTATATATATATATATATATATATAACTAACCCCGATGCTGGTGTGTTTACGTCCCCGTAACTTATCGGCGCGGCAAACGATACCGATAGAATAAGTACTAGGCTTACAAAGAATAAGTCCTGGGGTCAATTAATTCGACTAAAGGCGGTGCTCGAGCATGGCCACAGTCAAATGATTGAAACAAGTAAAAGATTAAAGGACACACACGCATTATATATACAGGAATGACTGTGTGGTAAGTAGCTTGCTTACCAACCACACGGTTCCGGGTTCAGTCCCACTGCGTGGCACCTTGGTCAAGTGTCTTCTACTATAGCCTCGGGCCGACCAAAGCCTTGTGAGTGGATTTGGTAGACGGAAACTGAAAGAAGCTTGTCGTATATATGTATATATATATATGTGTGTTTGTGTGTCTGTGTTTGTCCCCCCCCCCAACATCGCTTGACAACCGATGCTGGTATGTTTACGTCCCCGTTACTTAGCGGTTCGGCAAAAGAGAACGATAGAATAAGTACTGGGCTTACAAAGAATAAGACCTGGGGTGGATTTGCTCGACTAAAAGGCGGTGCTCCAGCATGGCCGCAGTCAAATGACTGAAACAAGTAAAAGAGTAAAGAGTATATATATATATAATATATATATATACTCCTTGTAACTCTCATTTATTGAGCTTCTTTATTGAATCTTTTATTGAGATTTTACTCCCCTCTTCACAGGTTCCGGGAACAGGTAGTGCAGGAAGGGTGGGAGTATGAGCGCACCCTCTAATTTTTGAGGGATGAGTGAGTGGTGTGTGTAATGATGAAAGCGCTTTGAAGAACTTCATCGCCAAAATGAGCGAGCGTAGAAACATTATTGGACTGATTTAAAAACATCACTTTTCCATTATTAGATTTTGTCTGATTTGATTGATGTACAATTATTTTTGAATTATTGTATATTTTTTATTGAAAACATTTAAATGAAGGCGCAGGAGTGGCTGTGTGGTAAGTAGCTTGCTTACCAACCACATGGTTCCGGGTTCAGTCCCACTGCGTGGCACCTTGGGCAAGTGTCTTCTACTATAGCCTCGGGCCGACCAAAGCCTTGTGAGTGGATTTGGTAGACGGAAACTGAAAGAAGCCCGTCGTATATATGTATATATAAATGTGTGTATGTGTGTATGTATAAGTATGTGTGTGTGTATGTATGTACGTATGTATAAGTGTGTGTGTATGTATGTATGTATTATGAATGTATGTATGTATGTATGTATGTATGTATGTACGTATGTATGTACGTACGTGTGTATGTATGTGTGTACGTATGAATGTGTGTATGTTTGTATGTATGTATGTATGTATGTATGTGTGTATGTGCCTATGTGTAATCTCTAACGAAAAAGAGATCAAACCTATTTCCATGCGATTCTCGCTCACACCAACACATTTCTTCATAGCGTGTGTTGTGTGTGCTAAACGAATGACAGTGAGAGAGGGTGAGAGTGAGTAAAGGAAAAAGAGAGAGAGGGTGACAGAAAGAGAGAGAGTGACTGACAGAAAAAGAGAGAGAGAGAGGAAGGAGGCGAAGTGGGAGTGCATAAGGGTGAGAGATGACGCCTTAGCAACAGTACCAGTTTCGAGAGATGCAACTGTACGCTTCTGTTTTATAAATAGACTTCGCTTTACGTTGTTTGTTTGTTTGTTTGTTTATATATTTATTTGATTTCTTTTACATATTTATTTATTTACTTCGCTTCCTCCTCCTCCTCCTCCCCCTCTTCCTCCTCCTCCTCCTCTGCCCGTAGCTGCTATTGTTAGAGCATTCTCGTTTCTCTCTTTCTTTCTTTCTCTTTCTCTCTCCCTCTCTCTCATTATTTGCTGTTTTCCTTTCTCCTCTTTCTCTTCCTTCTTCTTGGCCTCGACTGTTGTTGACTCTCTCTTTATCTTTCTCGCACGCGCTTTCTCTTCCTCTCTCGCTCTCTCTCCTCTCTCTTGCTTTCTCTTTCTCGCACGCTCTCTCTTGCTTTCTCTTTCTCGCACGCGCTCTCTCTTACTCCCTCTCTCTTGCCCTTCCACTCTCTCTTGCTTTTACTTTCTCGCACGCGCTCCCTCTTCCTCTCTCTCTCCCCCTCTCTTGCTCTCTCTCTCTCTCTTGCTTTCTCATTCTCGCACGCGTTCTCTCTTTCTCTCTCTCTCTCTCTTTTGTTCGCGCTCTGTTGCTCTCTCTATCGCCGTCCCTCCACCCTCATTCGGCCTCAGTTTCTGCTATTGCTTTTCTCTTCTCCCCATCTCCTCCGACTCTTCATCTCCTTCTGCCGCTTTTCCTCTTCCTCCTCATCCACTCTTACCCTCCCCTCCCTCCGCCTCTCCCCCTCTCGTCATTTCTCATTCATCCTCCCCCCACACCCAACCACCTAAGTCATCGTGTTCCTCACATTTAAGTGTATTAGTACTTATTTCAATATTTCGTATTACGTTCTGACTATTATATCAACCACCAACTGCCCTTCCAGCCGTGACTATCCCGTTTCTTTTCCTTGTTTCATGATGTTTTGCATTGCGATTTTTTTTCTCGATAAATCTAATTTTTTTTTTTTTTTGAAGGAGAGAGAGAGAGAGAGAGAGAGAGATATTGACCTTTTCAATTGTTTTCGGACATTGGACTGGCCATGCTGGTGCACTGAATAGAAGGGTTTAACCACCCCAAAACCCATTTTTAAAGTTTAGTTCTTATTCCATCAATGTCTCTTGTCGACCCCGAAAATTTACGATGACGGAAACAAACCAGGATCTTTTCGGTTTGAACGGCAGTTTTTTCTAGCGGTGTCATCTGAAATTGTCACCCATAATTACGACCCTAGTATCGATCTATTGCGTTTCAATCTGTTTTAGGGTTAAGATCAGTTAGGGGTGGGGGGAAGGGTATCTATTTTTCTTCACAAATGTAAATAAACCCAATTTGTTTCTTAAACGAGGGACACATGTAATCGACTCAATCCATTTGTCTGTCCTTGTTTGTCCCCCTCTGTGTTTAGCCCCTTGTGGGTAGTAAAGAAATAGGTATGAGTGAGGAGGGCAAATTGAAGGGCTACCCTGGGCGACACTCTCTCTAGCTTCGCCCCATCCACCTTTCTCACGTCCTCGCCCGAACCTTGCCCAAAACCATCAGCTCCTTGGAATCCTCTCCCTGCTCATGTCTTTCCTAGGAGTGGCTGTGTGGTAAGTAGCCTGCTTACCAACCACACGGTTCCGGGTTCAGTCCCACTGCGTGGAACCTTGGGAAAGTGTCTACTACTATAGCCTCGGGCCAACCAAAGCCTTGTGAGTGGATTTGGTAGACGGAAACTGAAAGAAGCCTGTCGTATATATGTATATATATGTATATATGTGTGTGTTTGTGTGTCTGTATTTGTCCCCCCAACATCGCTTGACAACCGATGATGGTATGTTTACGTCCCCGTTACTTAGTCGTTCGGCAAAAGAGACCGATAGAATAAGTACTGGGCTTACAAAGAATAAGACCTGGGGTGGATTTGCTCGACTAAAAAAGGCGGTGCACCAGCATGGCCGCAGTCAAATGACTGAAACAAGTAAAAGAGAGTAAAAGAGCATCAGTCTCCCCTATCGCAGGGTCTACAAAGGTCATGGGCCCTACCCCATCCATTCCTTCAACAAACTTCCAAGGCTCTGTCCACTTACCCTTCCCGCCCATACACTCACAAGGATAAATTTTAAGCTGCAAGAGCAAGCTCTTGCGATTAACCCATTAGCATTCAGGTTACTCTGTCAAATGTAATGCTTACTTTATTCACGTCATTTTAAATTAATCATGCATTATGTCATAGCTTTGATATTCCGATGATGTGATTGTTTATTTTTAAAACGACACTGTAGGGAAGGTATGAAAGGCCAGATCCGACCAATTTGAAGATAAAACAGTTGGAATAGGAATACTTTGGCTGGATTTAACTGGTTTTAATGCTAAAAGGTTAAGGAACAACTAAGAAGAGCAGCTTTAATTCAATAGATAGATAGATCATCCTAGCTATTTTACTAAGAGGCTTTTAGAATGCTTAGCAGAAAATCACCAGCATCTGTGCTAACCCTTTGCTTGCTATATTTCTTTTTAAATACACTTCATTTCATCATAATCATCATCATCATCATGCCTCTCCTTTCCATGCTGGCATGGGTTAGACCAGCGTTTCTCAACAAGGGTTCCCCGGAACCCTAGGTTTTCTGCAAAAGATTTCTAGGGGCTCCGCAAGAAAGAGTGAGATAAGCTAATGCTAATTTCATGATTGTAATATATATATATATATATATATGAGAATAATCGGGTTCTTGACTGAAGAAAGAAAACTTTAAATGACCTGTCCTTGTTTTCTTTGTATCGTCTATCTGGATGTTTTGTTGTCCCATTTTTGTATCACCTCATTGTCCAGATGTTTTGCGTTCTTGTCCCATTTTGTATCTTTATTTATATATATAGGCGCAGGAGTGGCTGTGTGGTAGGTAGCTTGTTTACCAACCACATGGTCCCGGGTTTTGTCCTCTTTAACGGGGGACAAAAGGGTTTTGTCCCCTTTAACTGGGTCTAGATCTACCTTAGTGCCATAACAACCACCCTCACACCATCTTGCCATCTTGCCCGGGTTTTGTGTGTCCTCCTTTCTCAAGCCAACCCTCCCAACTTCTCCTCCACCTGTCCCCTCCACGTTTTCCTTGATTTGGTACATAATTTTTTTTTCTTGTGCAGAGTTTCCTTGAGATATGTAATTTATTTTAAGGGTTACGCAAGGGTAAGAAGGTTGAGAAACCCTGGGTTAGACGGTTTAACTGAAACTGGTGGGCTGCTGTCTCTCTCTTTCTCTCTCTCTATCTATCTATCTATTTCTATCTATATCTATCTGTCTCTCTCTCTGTCTCTCTCTTTCTCTCTCTCTCTCTTTCTCTCTCTCTCTCTTTCTCTCTATCTATCTATCTATCTTTTTACACTACCCTCTCACACATCTCTCTCTTTCTCTTCCTCTCTCTCTCCCTCCCTTTCTCTCTTTCTGTCCCTCTCTCTTTCTCTCTCTCTCTCTATCTATCTATCTTTTTACACTACACTCACACATCTCTCTCTTTCTCTTCCTCTCTCTCTTCCTCCCTTCTCTCTTTCTTCCCTCTCTCTTTCTCTCTCTCTCTCCCTCTCTCTTTCTCTCTCTCTCTCTATCTATCTTTTTACACTACACTCTCACACATCTCTCTCTCTCTCTTCCTCTCTCTCTCCCTCCCTTTCTTCTCTCTCTCCCTCTCTCTTTCCTCTCTCTCTCCCTCTCTCTTTCTCTCTCTCTCTCCCTCTCTCTTTCTCTCTCTCTCTCTCTATCTATCTTTTTACACTACACTCTCACCCATCTCTCTCTCTTTCTCTCTCTCCCCCTCTCTCTCTATTTGTCTCATTATATGCCTACCCCTCTCTCTGTCCGTCTTCAACTCTCCCTCTATCTTTCCCATTCTTTCTTCTATCATTCTCCTACTCTATCTCTATCTCAAATACTCTCTCGGTCTCCATGCTCCTCTCTCTAGTTTTTAACTCTTGTCCTACCACTACACACATTTGACGATTATGTCCACTACTCTGCCCAGTCTTCTCCTCCCCCCTCTCTCTCTCCTCTCTCTCGGTACCGATGCACTAACGTTCTCATATCTACAATATCTATTGGTTGGGTCGTTAACTCTACCAGACTCCTATGTCTGAGATTTTCACATTAAGTTACTTCTTCGCATATCTACCTTCCATGGATTATATAACTGTCTACACACACACACACACACACACACACACACACACACACACACACACACACACACAGTCTACTACAGACTATGGCCATACACACATATATACACTCACACACACCACATATCCACGTATCATTCATCTACGATAGTAGTTGGATAATATTAAGGCTGCAACTTATTCACACGCAGCATCTTTCAGAGCTTGGTACTAATTCAGTTCTTAACCAAATTGAAAACCGTTAACATTTTTGAAGAGGACTGGTCCCTGGTTACATTTTGGCATTAAAAAAATTGAAATTTGTTCCAGTAGAAAAAAGTTGACATCAAAATCTTTAGCAACGTTATAGGAGAGTAAGTAGCATCATCAATCAAGTTTAGATCTAAATAACTTTTTTATTTTAAAGGCAAAATATATTTATCTTAGCTTCAATGATAGAAGAAAGCATGAAGAATTTTATAGTTTTGGTCCCATGCAGCAAAAATTTGTATAAAAAAAGTTGTGAGGTAAAATATCATGAAAAAAAATATAAGTAAGGCAAAAAATTGGATTTAAGTAAAATTAACTATTTTATTTTAAAAAGAAACTATATTTTAATTAAGCTTAAATGATAAAGCTCAATTTGAGGAATTTCAATGAAGTTTTAAAAGAAAATGGTTATGAGTGTTTGTTTTGCAAATTTGAGGGTGATAATTATAGTTCTATACTTTTTTATGAATATAGTTCTATAAGGAGCTTTTAATATATGTTACCAGCATCATTGAGGTAACGATAAAATTATCAAGGACACTGCTAATTGACACATTTGACATATTATTAAGTAGCAAAATAGTATATACAGGCGCAGGAGTGGCTGTGTGGTAAGTAGCTTGTTTACCAACCACATGGTTCCGGGTTCAGTCCCACTGCATGGCACCTTGGGCAAGTGTCTTTTACTATAGCCCCGGGCCGACCAATGCCTTGTGAGTGGATTTGGTAGACGGAAACTGAAAGAAGCTCATCGTATATATGTGTATGTATGTATGTATGTATGTGTGTGTATATATTTGTGTGTCTGTGTTTGTCCCCCTAGCATTGCTTGACAACCGATGCTGGTGTGTTTACGTCCCCGTCACTTAGCGGTTCGGCAAAAGAGACCGATTGAATACGTACTGGGCTTACAGAGGATAAATCCGGGGGTCAATTTGCTCGACTAAAGGCGGTGCTCCAGCATGGCCACAGTCAAATGACTGAAACAAGTAAAGATTAAAGAGAGTAAAGATAGAACCTCTTATTGGAGTGTTGTGTCAGAAGTATAATACCTATCAGAGGGAGACAAAAAGAAACATCGTCCCAGGAGCAGATAGGGCGAACACTAAATGCATTTCACCGTCCTTGAAGCTTTTCAATTACATGTATTCACAGCCATATACTTAGATGAAATCTCTGTGGCTGTGACTGGAATGTCTTGTTGGTCATAGACCTACTGGCTCCGAGCTGACCTTGGTTTAAATGGCAACACCACCACCACCACTGATATATCACTTTTCTGAGTGGTTATTTAAAGATGGGGGGGACAAGGTAACAGGTTCAATGTGTAAATCTATTTATAGGTAAACTGAAGGTATTTAATAGGTTTGGGTGACCCACCCCCGCCGACACACACACCACCACCACCAGCAGCTCCATATAAATATAATTACTATTTACCATTTATTTTAATTGTTTTTTTCACAAATTGCATTGCCAATGGCAAGATCAAAAATCGTGGCTTTGTTCATGTGTGTGTATATATATTTATATAATGTATGTAAGCATGCATACATGCATTTCTCTCTAACAATCCGTCTATCATGTGTGTCTATATATGAGGGCGGTAAGCTGGCAGAAATGTTAGCGCGCCGGGCGAAGTGCCTAGCCGTTTTTCGTCTGCCGTTACATTCTGGGTTCAAGTTCCACCGAGGTCGACTTTGCCTTTCATCCTTTCGGGGATCGATAAATTAAGTACCAGTTACGCACTGGGGATCGATATAATCGACTTAATCCGTTTGTCTGTCCTTGTTTGTCCCCTCTGTGTGTAGCCCCTTGTGGGCAATAAAGAAATAGGTATTTCGTCTGCCGTTACATTCTGGGTTCAAATTCCGCCGAGGGCGACTTTGCCTTTCATCCTTTCGGGGGTCGATAAATTAAGTACCAGTTATGCACTGGGGTCGATATAATCGACTTAATCCGTTTGTCTGTCCTTGTTTGTCCTCTCTTGGTTTAGCCCCTTGTGGGTAGTGAAGAAATATATATTTCGTCTATTATGAGTTCAAATTCCGCTGAGGTCGACTTTGCCTTTCATCCTTTCATGGGTCGATAAATTAAGTACCAGTTACGCACTGGGGTCAATGTAATCGACTTAATCCGTTTGTCTGTCCTTGTTTGTACCCTCTATGTTTAGCCCCTTGTGGGTAGTAAAGAAATATATATATATGAGAAAGAGAGAGAGAGAGCTGCAGGTGTGCAAGAAAAACAACAATAATAATTAAAGAAAATTGAGGAAAAATAATAATAATAACAACAATAACAACAAGAACAGCTGAAGCCAGTGTAAGAATACAAACTCCAATTAAAGCTTCACAAAAATATAAGCCAAAATCCAAGAGAAAGAGAAAAAAATTAGTGTTTAAAATAGGAATTTTATACCAACAAATACAGCTTCCTTACTTCCCTCCTTTCTCTCTTCCTTTCTTTCTACCCCTCCTCTCTTTCTCTGTTTTTGTTTGTCATCTCAGATAACAAAATAAGTTTAGCTGCTGCCCTGGAAGGGTGAGAGGAAGTGTAGGTGTGTGTAGTGGCGGGGGGGGGGGGATATTTTTCTGTATTTTTTTTTCTGTTTTTTTATATTATTATTATTATTATTTCAATTTACACATTTGATTTTTGTTTTTTTTTGGGGGGGGTTTCTAAGTAAACTAGTTTCTTTATTTAGGCAGAAGGCCAGTCGTTGTTGTTGTTAAGTTAATTTCTTTCATAAAGAACTAAGTGTGTATGAGGTGGGGGTGTGCAGGTAGGAGCAAAGTAATTTGAATAAATAAAAAAAAAAGGGAATCTTTTCTGTTTGAACCGCAGTTTTTTAAAAATAATTTCCACGTAACTAAAAAATTTTAAACTTCATATACTGGTAGAATGTGTTTATAAAACATCTTTTTCTCTTGGCTTTATTGAGAAAATTCCATAGTTTGTAAGATATTTGTTGTTTTTTTTTCTTCAATTTCTGCAATTTCAACCAATCACTGACGTCTATTGAGGTAAACAACATTCTGTGCCGTATGAATGTGTCCCTCGTTTAAGAAACAGATTGGGTTTATTTACATTTGTGAAGAAAAAAAGATACCCTTCCTCCCACCCCTAACCCTAAAACAGATTGAAATGCAATAGATCGATACTAGGGTCATAATTATGGGTGACAATTTCATATGACACTGCTAGAAAAAACTGCCGCTCAAACCGAAAAGATCCAAAAAAGCTCTCTTGATCCTCAAAGTACCACTGGTAGTATAGTTGTTGTTGCTGTTTAAACTCGGATCAGCTCTGATCGACCAGATCACACCTAGCCTATATCTATGATTCAAGGCATTCCAATTCTGACCTTCCTGTCTTAACTGGATAAACTATGCTTGCAAAATATAAAAAGAAAGAAAACTCAACTGATGGAATGTCTTTTGACCTTAGACCCTGATCATCTTTTATCAGGCATGATGTATGTGGACGGGGTTGCTGAAAAGTTCCTGGTTTTAAGGGTATCATGAAGGCCCGGTTGGAGGTACAACTTCCTGAGTTCTTTTACGGGACTTAGAAAAACTGAAGGGCCACTGCAATAAGTGCGTGAACCTGAGAGGTGGGGAATATGCCGAATATAATCATAATTAACTGATCCTCCTGTATTTTCTTTTACCCAAAACCAGGAACTTTTCAACACCCTCTTGTAAGATTTTGGTATTCAACAAGGCGGCGAGCTGGCAGAAACGTTAGCACGCCGGGCGAAATGCTTAGCGGTATTTCGTCTGCCGTTCCATTCTGAGTTCAAATTCCGCTGAGGTCGACTTTGCCTTTCATCCTTTCGAGGTCGATAAATTAAGTACCAGTTATGCCCTGGGGTTGATATAATCGACTTAATCCATTTGTCTGTCCTTGTTTCTCCTCTCTGTGTTTAGCCCCTTGTGGGTAGTAAAGAAATAGGTATTTCGTCTGCCGTTACGTTCTGAGTTCAAATTCCGCCGGGGTCGACTTTGTTTTTCATCCTTTCGGGGTCGATGAATTAAGTACCAGTTAAGCACTGGGGTCGATATAATCGACTTAATCCGTTTTTCTTTGTCCTTGTTTGTCCTCTCTGTGTTTAGACCCTTGTGGGTAGTAAAGAAATAGGTATTCAACATGTCCTTCCTCTTTTTAAGATGCTAGAATTTAATCTGAGGGGGTGCTTTGGCTGCTGTTTCTAGCATGTAGAGAACCTCAATACTGGATCGACATTATTTGTTCAACTCGCTTCATTTATTGGACTGCAGCTATACTGGGGTCCTGCCTTGAAGGGTTTAATCAAAACTTGCTTCCCCGGGCATGAGACACATTGAAGCTCCAACATCTGGCAACTGACTTGGTCGACGCCCATAAGATTATCCACCATCTTTCCAACAACAACTTTGGGCACCATTTTGAATTCCATATGTTTAACACTGGTGGACATGCCTACAACATCAAAGCAATACCACCCATGACTTTTGGAAACATTCATGCTCAGGATTACTGAAGCGTAAAATAAATTATCATGCTTTTGCACTTCAGGGTGTTTTGTTACAAGATACTTACTATCAGTCTTTCTTTTTTTTTTTTTTCTCCAAGACTTCTTCAGTGTTCACTTCCTGTGCATATTCAGTCCACTGGTGACAGGAAGGGTATCCAACCATAAAAAACAAACAATCTGATCTGGCAGAGTTTCTACAGCTGGATGCACTTCCTAACGCCAACCACTCCAAAAGTGTAGTGGGTGTTTTAACAAATAAGATGAAGAGAAATACCCATCAAATGTAAATAATGTACATAATTCCTCATCTCTGAAATATAGAACATTATTAGAAATTGTTTCAAAAAAATTAAAATATTTTGTGAATTATAGAAGTATAACCGTTATATTACTCTTTTACTCTTTTACTTGTTTCAGTCATTTGACTGCAGCCATGCTGGAGCACCGCCTTTAGTCGAGCAACTCGACCCCGGGACTTATTCTTTTTGTAAGCCCAGTACTTATTCTATCGGTCTCTTTTGCCGAACCGCTAGGTAGCAGGGACATAAACACACCAGCATCGGTTGTCAAGCAATGCTAGAGGGACAAACACAGACACACAAACACACACATGCATATATACATATATACGACGGGCTTCTTTTCAGTTTCCGTCTACCAAATCCACTCACAAGGCTTTGGTCGGCCCGAGGCTATAGTAGAAGACACTTGCCCAAGGTGCCACGCAGTGGGACTGAACCCGGAACCATGTGGTTGGTTAGCAAGCTACTTACCACACAGCCACTCCTGCGCCTATATTGCGAATAAATTTTAACAACAAAATCTTATGTGGACCCTGGGTTGAGAACCATTGCTGTATCTGAAAATGACAGGATGGTCACGGTTGGAACATCCTTGTTTAAGGTTGACCTGGTGCTAAACAACAACTTCATGCACACAACCCAGCAAAAAAGCTTCTATGTGGTCACATGGCCTCCTAGAAATAGCAGTGATATCTTCCTGAAGTCTCACACTACCATCTTAAGATTAAAAACGACACATTGAATAATATAGTCTTAGGTACATCACACCTGGAAAACAAAGATGGAATAGTCATAACTGGAATGTCCTTGATCATAGGTCTGCTTGAATTATATTATCCAGTATGTTTTTTGTTTTTTTTAAGACTCTAGGATTTGATGGAATTTTTGCTGCTATTTCTTGCAGATCAACTGACTCCCAAAGTAAAATCCTTTACTCTTTTACTTGTTTCAGTCATGTGACTGTGGCCTTGCTGGAGCACTGCCTTTTAGTCGAGCAAATTGACCCCAGGACTTATTCTTTGTAAGCCTAGTACTTATTCTATCGGTCTCTTTTGCCAAACCGCTAAGTTACGGGGACGTAAACACACCAGCATCGATTGTCAAGCGATGATAGGGGACAAACACAGACACACATACACACACACAACACACACACATATAATATATATATATAATATATAATATATATATATATATATATATACGACGGGCTTCTTTCAGTTTCCGTCTACCAAATCCACTCACAAGGCTTTGGTCAGCCCGAGGCTATAGTAGAAGACACTTGCCCGAGGTGCCACGCAGTGGGACTGAACCCGGAACCATGTGGTTGGTAAACAAGCTACTTACCACACAACCACTCATACACAATAATTATTGTTAATAATTATTGTTTAGCCTTAGGTCAACTCTGATCAGGCAGATGACCCATAATCAAAGGCATTCACATTGTCCAATGTGTCCTTGTCTTTTTAAAGCAGTAGGGTGTGATTTGAGGGAGATTTGGCTGCCGTTTCTATTTCTAGATAAGAAAAACAAAAATTACAATGGTGACCCTGGTGTAATATGAACTTGCAGTCAGAATATATTTGTCCCGACTGAAGGCAATGTAGCATTTAATGTAGAAGCCTGCTGCCAAACCTCCGAATGTTCTTCCCAACCCGACCCACTTCGAAATTGTTCTATGACACATTTTCTGGGTTTATGTAATTTGCATGCTCAATAAATGTGGGTGGGTTTGGGAGAGACTTAGCCCCCCACCAAGCAATAAGCTACAGAAGCTATTCAAGGTACTAGGATTTTGTTTTAATGTATGTATCAGATAAGGGCAATGACCCCAAAATTCTAGGCCTTTTCATCAGCCCTGCAACTTCTTAGCTAAGAAAAATTTGCGCGCGTGCGCGTTTTTGTGTGCGCGTTTTTGTGTGCGTGTGTTTGTGTATGTGTGTATGTGTTTTTGTGTGTGTGTATGTTTTTGTGTGTATGTGTTTTTGTGTGTGTGTATGTGTTTTTGTGTGTGTATGTGTCTTTGTGTGTGTGCGTGTGTGTGTGTGTGTGAGTTTTCGTGTGTGTGTTTGTGTGTGTGTGTACAGTTAGAATAGATGTGTGGTGTATGTGCTTTTGAGATTTTATACTAAACTAGCAGAATCGCCCGGCGTTGCTCAGGTTTGTAAGGGAAATAACTATAAAGCATTTTTAGAGAGTTATAGCCAAAAAATAGCAAAAAAATGGAAAAAAATGATGGTAAATTTTTTTGGAGAGTAAAAAAAGGTGGAGTTGCGTACCCTAGACAGTTTGCGGTTTGTGTTTCTGATTCTCTACCCCATGTCGAATTTATCGATTTTTTTCAGAACTGGGGGAACTTTTCAAAATTTTCGCTGCGTTAGTTTTGAATTATGACATTGGGCTATGTGTGCGTCAAGTTTCATCAGAATCGGTTGAAAGCCGTGGTCAGAGCGAGGGTACAAGCAAACAGACACACAGAAACACACACAGGCAAACTGCCGTTTATATAGAGAGAGAGAGATTTACACACACTTAAATTGACATTATTCTCAGTTTAGCTGTATATATATGCTTAGAGAACCCAAGTAAAAAACAAACAAAACAGTCCTCATGTTGTAAACAAACCCAAATTTTGTGTTTACATACATACACACACACACACACACACACACACCTGTACATATACATAACATATATTTATATGCGCGCACATGTAAATTGTGTGTGTGTGTGTGTGTGTGTGTGTGTAGAAAGCCAGTATAGGTCTATGCGGAAGTATGTTTATATGCATAGTATAAATGTATAACCTTACGTTGCTATACACTACATGTATACACATGCACACACTTTCTCTCTCTCTCTCTCTCTCTCTCTCTCTCTCTCTCTCTCTCTCTCTCACACACACATACACATGCACACACTTTCTCTCTCTCTCTCACACACATATACACACATGCACACACTTTCTCTCTCTCTCTCTCACACACACATATACACACATGCACACACTTTCTCTCTCTCTCTCTCTCTCTCCTCACACACACACATACACACATGCACACACCTTTCTCTCTCTCTCTCTCTCTCTCTCTCTCACACACACATATACACACATGCAAACACTCTCTCTCTCTCTCTCTCACACACACACACACACACACACACACACACACACTTTCACTCTCTCTCTCTCTCTCTCTCTCTCTCTCTCTCCCTCACACATACACACTTTCTCTCTCTCTCTCCGACTCTCTTTCTCTGTCTCTGTCTCTCTCTCACTCACACACACACACACACACACACACACACACACTTTCTCTCTCTCTCTCTCTCTCTCTCTCTCTCCCTCACACATACACA
The DNA here is from genome assembly GCF_006345805.1 of Octopus sinensis. NCBI lineage: Eukaryota > Metazoa > Mollusca > Cephalopoda > Octopoda > Octopodidae > Octopus > Octopus sinensis. The sequence continues at coordinate 45,922,890 of NC_043014.1, read as the reverse complement.
CTTTCTCTCTCTCTCTCCGACTCTCTTTCTCTGTCTCTGTCTCTCTCTCCCTCACACAACACACACACACACACACACACACACACACGCCCTGTGTTGAGATGTTGTTTACAAACAACTGATGGCTGAGCTCTGTTGCCTTGAAAGGTTCAAATTACACAAGTGTCATGTGCGCTGTCGTCATCGTCATCGTTGACTCCACTTCTCCATCGGGAAGTAAGAGAAATTACAGCTTACCAACAATTTAATGTTCCTACAC
>NC_043014.1:45911038-45922531 GCF_006345805.1 Octopus sinensis | reverse complement strand
GCTGGTATGTTCAGATGCCCCCCGCCTAACTTAGTGGTTCGGTAAAAGAGACCGATCGAATTAGTACTAGGCTTTAAAAAAAAAATAAGCACAGGGATCCGTTTGTTCTATACCAAAAAAAAAAAAACTTTCAAAGCGGTGCCCCAGCATGGCCGCAGTCGTACATGTATGTCTGTGTATACTCTTTTACTCTTTTACTTGTTTCAGTCATTTGAGAGCGGCCATGCTGGAGCACCACCTTTAAGTCGAGCAAATCGACTCCAGGACTTATTCTTTGTGAACCTAGTACTTATTCTATCGGTCTGCTTTTACCGAACCGCTAAGTTACGGGGACGTAAACACACCACCATCGGTTGTCAAGCGATGTTGGGGGGGGGACAAACACAGACACACAAACATATACACACACACATACATACATACATATATACATATATACGACGGGCTTCTTTCAGTTTCCGTCTACCAAATCCACTCACAAGGATTTGGTCGGCTCGAGGCTATAGTAGAAGACACTTGCGCAAGGTGCCGCGCAGTGGGACTGAACCCGGAACCATGTAGTTGGTAAGCAAGCTACTTACCACACAGAAACTCCTACGCCTGTTTATGTTTATATTTAATAATTGATGTCGTTGTTGTTTGCGCCGTGTCACTTAATAACTAACTCCACATTACATTCCAAATCAAATTTATTTTAATCAATTAACTTTTCAGGTGTGTCCCCTTCCCACCCTACCCCCTCCACACACACACACACACACACTCATCCACATTCTCTTTCACCAGGATTTGTCATTTAGAATATGATTGCTCCCGTTATTACGACGGTAATTTTAATTTAATAAAGTTCTTGGCTTACGAATTCGCGTATCCTAGTGTTCACTTTACTATGAGTTTTTTTTACAGCAGGCGTGTCTAGGTTGTTTTATTTTATTTATTTATTTATTTGTTTATTTATTTACTTGTTTATTTTTTTATTTGTTTGTTTCGCCAAGCATTCTTCTGTGTAACCTGTACAATATGGATTTGTGCACGTTTGGAAATGCAATTGGAAGGCTGTTATCATATAAAAATTGCGGAGGTTCAGAGAGAGAGAGAGAGAGAGGACAGGGAGGAAAGGGGAAAGAAAGAGTAAAAGTGTAGTGGTGGGAGTCAATTCAGTGAGAGGGAGGACGGAACAGAGAGAGAGAGAGAGAGAGAGAGAGAGAGAGTAAAGGTGTTAGGGGTGGAGTAAATTTAAAGAGGGAGGGGGATAAAGACGGAGAAAGAGAAAAGCAGAGAGAGGGGTAGAGGTGTAGGAGGTGAAGTGAAGTGAAGTTAGTGATAGAGAGGGAGAAAGACAGAGAGAAGATAAAAAGAGAGAAGAAAGGGTAAAGGTGTAGGAAGGGGTGTGAACATAGTGATAAAAGGGAGAGAGAGGAAATGTGTAGTGGTGGGAGTAAACTCAGTGAGAGGGGGGACGGAAGAGAGAGAAAGAAGAGTAAAGGTGTTAGGGGTGGAGTAAACTTAAAGAGGGAGGGGGATAAAGACGGTGATAGAGAGGGAAAAAGGCAGAGAGAAGATTAAAAAGAGAGAAGAAAGTGTAAAGGTGTAGGAAGGGTGTGAACATAGTGGTAAAGGGGAGGAGAGAGAGAGAAGAGGGTGAAAGTGTGAGACGGGGTGTATGAACTTGGTGATACAGAAAGAGAAAAAAGGGGGAGAATAGAGAAAGACAGAGAGTAAAGGAGTAGAGGGTGGAGGGAACTTAAAGAGGAGGGGGAAAATACGGAAACACAGAAAGTGAAAGAGAGAGAGAGGGTAGAGGTGTAGGAGGTAAAGTGAAGATAATAATAGAGGAGAAAGACGGTGAAAAGCAGAGAGAAGAGAGAGGGGGGGAAATGGGCTAGTTTGATAAGAGTGTATATGTGTGCAAACTGTATCAGAGTAGTGTGTGTATGTGTGTGTGTGTGTGTAAGCCAACTTTATCGGCGTGTACGTTTGTGAATGAGAGAGAGAGAGAGATAGTTTAATCAGTGATTAAGCAGAAGAACAGTAAGCTTTTATTGAGAAGAGGGGGATTATATATATTTAAAAAATGTATAGGAAATGGAGGGAGACGTGAATAATAAATAAGTCAATTAGAGAGAGGAAGAAGGGAGAGAGACAGAGAAGAGCTCAGAGAGACAGAGAGAGAGAGAGCGAGAGCGAGAGAGGCAGCGATAAATATATACATATGTATATATGTATATATTTATATATATTTATACGGAGACTTAGTAATGGGCAGAAGTATATCTTTGAAAAATGACTGAAATATGTATATTTATATATATTTATATGGAGACTTAGTAATAGGCTGAAGTATATCTTTGAAAAATGACTGAAATATGTATATTTATATATATTTATATGGAGACTTAGTAATAGGCTGAAGTATATCTTTGAAAAATGACTGAAATATATAGATAAATGTTATCGCTTGAAAAGCTAGAGGTAGGAAGTGAACGTTAGATGGAGAAAGACGGAGAGAGGAGAAAGAGAGAAGGAGAGTTCAAAGATTTATTTTAAAATGGTTATTACTGAAAAATAAAGAGAGACAGAGAGAAAAGAATAAGAAAATAAGATTGCTAAATATGAGAAGGACGAGAAGTTGAGAGAATAGATGAAGAAGAATGACTCAAACGAGAGAAAAGGTAAAGGGATACGTTAAAAGAGGCAAATACGGCTGTGATAAAAAGTTTGTCTCCGAACCACATGGTTCTGGGTTCAGTCCTACAACATGGCACCTTGGACAAGTGTCCTCTGCTATAAACCCGGACCGACCAAAGCTTTGTGGGGTGGATTTGCTAGACGGAAACTGAAAGAAGCCAGTCATATATATATATATATATATATATATATATATTTAGGAAAAAAGCAACAAGAATGGATTAAAATCTCGGTACGATCGTTTCGTACGAGGACATCTTTAATAAGCTACAAAAAAATGCAGTGAATACAGATGGCTCGTACTCGTCAGCCGAAAAACATCAGAGAATTCCCAAACATCAAAAGGGGTAGATACAAAAGAGGTTGTAAGATTAGCTGCATTGAAGAAAGTTCGATTCATGGAGATCCGATGAAAGGTTTTAAACTTACAGAATTTGTGCATGTCTACATATAGCTCATATTGAATATTTAATCAAGTTGTGTGAAGAAATTTTCGGATACAGTCATGCAAAATTTCTGAAAATCCGAGTAAGAGGCAAAGTGACTGCCATATCATGTAGAGGAAAGTCTGAGTAAAAGCAAATATATTTTTCGCATGATTGTACCCTAAATCTCTTCACAAAACTGGATTATGAACTATAAGGACATACACATATTTTGTAAGTTCAAGACTTTTTCATCGGATCTCCAAAAATCGAACTTATCTGCGATTCTTGTAAATTTCAATAACAATCTGTTCCTCTACACGATATGACAGTCACTTTGCTTTTACTCAGACTTTCCTCTACATGATATGGCAGTCACTTTGCCTCTTACTCGGATTTTCAGAAATTTTGCATGACTGTATCCGAAAATTTCTTCACGCAACTTGATTAAATATTCAATATGAGCTATATGTAGACATGCACAAATTCTGTAAGTTTAAAACCTTTATCGGATCTCCATGAATCGAACTTTCTTCAATGCAGCTAATCTTACAACCTCTTTTGTATCTACCCCTTTTTGATGTTGGGAATTCTCTGATGTTTTTTCGGCTGACGAGTACGAGCCATCTGTATTCACTGCATTTTTTGTAGCTTATTAAAGATGTCCTCGTACGAAACGATCGTACCGAGATTTTAATCCATTCTTGTTGCTTTTTTCCTATTTGTAATCACCCCACTTGTCGTATGGTTAACACCATATAGATTTCCGGTGCATCCTAGTTAAGGACCATATTCATGTGAATTCTTTAGAATTCACTAGAATCTCAATTACTTAACCGATTATATATATATATTTATATATATATATATTTATTATTTAAGGGAATAAAATCCAAACTTACAAGGAAAAAATTCAATTTAGAAATACTAAATCAAATTTCACACAATATAATATTTTAATTTCAATTTTTCAATTTTAATTTCAATTTTTCTATTATATTTAATTTTCTAGATGGTGTAATTTAATTGTTCATTTTGAATTGATAAAAGGTGGTTTTCCTTCTAATTTTTTATATATAACTCCAAGAAAGTTAGGGGTTGTGGATCCAACCCACTAAGGGATAATATCTATCCAATATATTGTTGGTATAATACCCAATTATTAATACACAGGTGTTTTTAATTGCATTGCAATTAACTTACTTATTGTTTTAAATGGGTGAAGGTAAAGAGATATTTTACCATAAATTTATATTGCAAATAAGAAAATGGAGAGTCGTTTTGATAAATAAATAAGTTAAGATTTTAATGTCCTAAAGTTGATGAACCAACTATTGTGCTTCTCCATTTTCTTATTTGCTACATATATATATGTGTGTGTGTGTGTGTATAAAAAATATATAAAATGGGACAAGAACGCAAAACATTCAAATAGACGATACGAAAACGGACGGGTCATTCGAAGCCTCTAATCTTCAGTCAAGAACCGGATCATCCTCGCAATTTCGGCTGAATATACATACATACATATACATACATACATACATACATACATACATACATACATACATACATACATACATACATACACGCATTGATATATATGTATGTACGTATGAGTATTTATTCAAGCCTTCGGTATAAATCCTGGTAGTACGCCGATTAAAGCACTTTCTCTGTCTATGGCTACCTGATGTCATCCGCAGTATTGATAAAAAATGCCACTGGGTCTACCTCAGGAATTCCCCAGTCGAGTGTTTAACAAATTAGAAGAACAGAAAATAGAATTCACGAGATTCTTTATCAATCACGAAGAATCTTGTGAATTCCATTTTGTCTTTCCCTAAATTCGTTATATAAACACACACACATACACACCACATTCACTCACACACACACATACACACACACACACGCCATATATATGTATGTATATATATATATATATATATATATATATATATATATATATATATATATATATATATATATATATAATATATACATATATTTCGATTTTGGATTTGGTTTGCAAGATTCTTTATATGAGTCCGTGTGTTGAAGCATATTCTGTTGTGTCTGGGGAGAGTCATTCTCTTTTAGTGCCTTATTATTCAACAACTCACCGATAATAAGGCACTAAAAGAGAATGACTCTCCCCAGACACAACAGTATATACATATACATATATATATAAAATACAAAATGGGACAAGAACGCAAAACGTCCGGACAACTAGGTGATACAAAAAGGGACAACAAAACATCCAGATAGACGATACAAAAATCAAGGACGGGTCATTCGAAGCCTTTCATCCTCAGTCAAGAACCGGATAATCCTCGCAATTTCGGCTGATTTATGTGTTTGTTTGTGTGTGTGTGTGTGTGCGTGTGTGTGTATGTGTGTGTGTGTGTGTGTGTGTGGTGTGTGTGTGTGTGTGTGTGTGTGTGTTGTGTCTGTGTTTGTCCCCCCAACATCGTTTGACAACCGATGCTGGTGCGTTTACCTTCCCGTAACTTAGCAGTTCGGCAAAAGATAGACCGATAGAATAAGTACTAGGCTTACAAAGAATAAGTGCCGGAGTCGATTTGCTCGACTAAAGGCGGTGCTCCAGCATGGCCACAGTCAAATGACTGAAACGAGTGAAAGAAAATATTTTAATAATTATTTTTGTACAATTACTCTTTTACTTGTTTCAGTCATTTGACTGCGGCCATGCTGGAGCACCGCCTTTAATCGAGCAAATCGACCCCGAGACTTATTCTTTGTAAGCCCAGTACTTATTCTATCGGTTTCTCTTTTGCCGAACCGCTAAGTTACGGGGACGTAAACACACCAGCATCGGTTGTCAAGCAATGCTAAGAGGACAAACACAGACACACAAACACACACATACGTATACAGGCTTCTTTCAGTTTCCGTCTACCAAATCCACTCACAAGGCATTGGTCAACCCGGGGCTATAGCAGAAGACACTTGCCCAAGATGCCACGCAGTAGGACTGAACCCGGAACCATGTGGTTGGTTACCAAGCTACTTACCACACAGCCACTCCTGCTACAATTGAAATTATAGAAATTATAGGAAATATAATAGGAGCTTTTTAAACATCGAATCGGCATGAGGTTCCACATGAGTAAAATTGTTAGCAAAGGCAAGGCGGCGAGCTGGCAGAATCGTTAGCACGCTGGGCGAAATGTTTAGCGGTATTTCGTCTGCCGCTACGTTCTGAGTCCAAATTCCGCCGAGGTCGACCTTGACTTTCATCTTTTCGGGGTCGATTAAATAAGTACCAGTTACGCTCTGGGGTCGATATAATCGACTTAATCCGTTTGTCAGTCCTTGTTTGTCCCCTCTGTGTTTAAGCCCTTTGTGGGTAGTAAAGAAATAAGCATTTCTTACGTTCTGAGTTCAAATTCCACCGAGGTCGACTTTGCCTTTCATCCTTTCGGGGTCGATTAAATAAGTACCAGTTACGCACTGGGGTCGATATAATCGACTTAATCCGTTTGTCTGTCCTTGTTTGTCCTCTCTGTGTTTAGCCCCTTGTGGGCAGTAAAGGAATAAATAGTTAGCAAAGGGATCCGTAGACAAAGAGAAATAGTTGAGACATACTATTTTAAATGAAAGCAGAAGAGCGAGAACGAATTTGAAAGATAGAATGTGGAAAGAGATGTGGGTGAGAGCTTAAAATGTGAGAGAGATAAGGTAGAGATAAGTTTGAGATAGAGAAGGAAAACTTTTTAAGAGGAGAAAGAAAAAAAGAAAGACTATAGTTTATCTTTAAACAGAAGGAAGAGGTTGTTGTTTAATAAATTTTGTTTTTAATGGAAGAGAGAGAGACTAATAAATTAAATAAGAAAGATCGTATTTGTATGTATGTGTGTGTGTGTGTTATTTTATTGGAGAGATGAAAAGAAAGACAGCTTTTAAAAGATCGGCAGAGTGGAGGAAGTAACTTTTGAAAAGAAAGACAAAAGCGTTAGTTTGAAAGAGAGAAACTGTAAGACTGGGAATCGGGGTGGAAGGGGGAGATGATAGAAGATGGATTTAAAACAAGAGAGGAGGAGCGAGCGTTGCATATGGAAAGAGAAGAGAGGAGAAAGAGGGGGTGGACGTGTGTATGTGTGTGTGTGGTAAAATGAGAGAAAAAATTGAAAAAGTATTAATAGTAGTTGTAGTTTTAAGAAGGAAGAGGGAAAGAGAGAGTGAGTGGGGGAGAGTGAGAGAGACAGACAGACAGACAGAGAAAACGATTATACGTAAGAGAAAAAAATTAAGAATGCAGGCGTGGCTGTGTGATTAAAAAGTTTGGTTCTCAACCACATGGTTACGAGTTCAGTCCCACTGCGTGGCACTTTTGGGCGAGTGTCTTCTTTTTATAGCTCCGGGGTCGACCAAAGCTTTAAGAGTGGGTTTGGTAATTGGAAACTGAAAGAAGCCCATCTTATATATCTACACATGTGTGTGTGTTTGAGTGTTTGTGTGTGTGTTTGAGTGTTTGTGTGTGTGTGCTTGAGTGTGTGTTTGAGTGTGTGTGTGTGTGTGTGTGTGTTTGAGTGTGTGTGTGTGTGTGTGTTTGAGTGTGTGTGTGTGTGTGTGTGTGTGTACGTTTGTCTTCCGCCATCGCTTGACAACCAGTGTTGGTGTGTTTACGTAGCCGTATCTTAGCGGTTCGCCAAAAGAGAACTGATAAAAAAAAAATACTGGGGTCGATTCATTCGACTAAAAATTCTTCAAGGCGGTGCCCCAGTATGGCCACAGACTAATAACTGAAAGAAGTAAAAATATATATATATGTGCGTGTGTATGTGTGTGTATTTATGTATATATGCATATGTGTGTGCCTTTGTTTTTATCCACCCCCCATCAACGCTAGACAACCAGTGTAGGTTTGTTTACGTCCTCGTAATCTACCGGCTCGACATAGGGGACAAAATAAAATAAGTACCACCCGGCTTTAAAATAAGTACGCGCGGGCGGGCGAGGTGAAGGAGTTGTTTTGTTTCGACTAACAACCCTTCAAGGCGGTGCCCCGACATGGTCGAAGTCGAATGAGAGAAAGAAGTAAAAAAAAAAAAAAGAAGAAATAAAATAAGAAGGAAATCCATGTAAAATGAGAGAAAGAGTGTGGGTAGCAGTAATAGTAAAGAGCGAGCTGGCAGAACCGTTAGCATGCCGGGCGAAATGCTTAGCGGTATTTCGTCTGCGTTACGTTCTGAGTTCAAATTCCGCCGAGGTCGACTTTGCCTTTCATCCTTTCGGGGTCGATAAATTAAGTACCAGTTACGCACTGGGGTCGATGTAATCGACTTAATACCTATGTCTGTCCTTGTTTGTCCTCTCTGTGTTTAGCCCCTTGTGGGTAGTAAAGAAGTAAGTAATAGTAAAGAGAAGTCGAGAGAATAAGTTTATGAGAACGAGTGTGAGTAGCGGAATGAACTTTATCGAGAAAGAAACTTAGCGAGCGACAGAGCGAACGGTGGAGAGAGAGAGAGAATTTGTTTGTTTTGTTTTGTTTGTAATGATTGGAAAGAAAGAATGTAATAAAAAGTTAAACGATTCGGAGAAATATTGTAAAGGAAAAAAGAGAAAGAAAGAGTAATAACGATAAAGTGAGCGTTACGACTGAAAGAAATTCTAATAGATATAATGAAAGAGAGACAAGGCGGGAGGTAAATATTGAGTGTAGGGAAGAGAGATAGCAAGAGATATAGTGAGGGGGAAGATATGGAAGGAGGAGTAATAGAAAGAGTAATAGAAAAAGGTAAACGTGACAGAAAGATATAGAAGTATTGAAGGAGAGAGGGAGGGAGGGTGGAATGTGGTGATAAATATTGAGCGTGTGTGAAAGATATAGTAAAAGGTAAAGAGGGAGGGTGAAAGAGAAAGAGTTGCTTAGTTAGTCACTGGCTGACAGTGTTGTCTTTCTTCTTTCTCGACTAAAACCACTGGCTTAATTAAGTCGCTTGGAGGATGTGGGCGACGGTGCAAGTGGATTCGTCGTCTTCTTGCTCTTGTCGGTGTCACCACTGCGATTATTATTATTATTATTCCTATTACTACCCCTGTGGTTGTTTGTTGTTGGTGTGATTGTAGTTAGTGGTCTTAGTTATTTAGTGTTTGTTCGTTTGTTTGTGTTCGTCTTCTTCTCCGCGACTTGGGACTCGAAGACGATAGGAAGTACTACACCACCCCCCACGTACGCACAATTACTGCAACAAAGCCGGAGAAGAAAAATTTAAAAAAGAGAAGGAAAAGAAAGTATACCCTAACCTTCGAGGGTGGAGTACGAACACCTTACCCCACCTTTTCTTTCCGTAGGAGCTAAAGAAAGAGAAAGTATATTATACAGAAAGACCTAAGTAGTATATTATTGTGGATACCTCGGTTGTGTGAATGCGCGTATGGTGTGTGTGTTGTATGTGTGAAAGAGAGAGATAAAACTGACCAAAGTTCTCTCTAACCACCAAGCTACTGGATGGATGTTAAGTGTCTCTTTTTACACGGAGTAAGTAAAGCTTTTTAAAATCTTTCAATGGGATTTCGAAATGTCCAACCGTCTCCATTCCCTCACAACTGAAAAACAACCAATACCACGACCACAAACAACAACACTTTTTACTACCACAGCTGCCTTCGGTCTCTGGTTTTATTTTATAAATTTGGAATAACTAATTAACTATATATACATATATATATATATATATATATATATATTTATTAACAAAACATACCTTGCTTCCCGGATTATTTTGGATAAACATTTTATTTTTTATTTATTCGTCACGAACCAACCTTTTAAAATATAAATAAATATATATATACATATATATATTTATATTATATTATTCAAATTACATCGAACGACAAACTACAACCATCGCCATACGCAATTAACAATGTGTCTCTCGCAATTACTCACCTGTGTTTCCCAACACACCGGACCTTACCGCTGTTCATCTCTCCATCATATGCATAAACATTACTGGACTTTTATTTACCTTATATTTTTACAAGGTAAGACTTTTTTTCTTGTTTTTATATATCTGTAACTTTTGTTTGTGTCTTATATTTTCCCGTTTACAACCATCAACCTCATCTCTCTCCGCCTCTGCTTGGTGACGGGTTTTTTTTTTTTTGTTTGTTTGTTTTAACCTGACTTCCATAAACAAAACTAAACTCGATGTCAATATCCGCATTCGAAATTATCAATAATTTGTATTTGATCATTTCCGACTAATAAACATCGGGCATATTTAGGTCTATGAAATATTAATGAGATAAAATATATCTCGATATACATTTATAAACAATCCAGTATTTCGTGTTTCTTACACACACACACACACACAGACACACACATATTAGAGAAAGAGAGAGACCGCTTAAAATGATTTTGCTCTTATTAATCAGACATTAGCCCCGTAAAACGAATGTATATATACATATATAGGTACTTCTTAAGTAGTACCCATATATATATATATATATATATGTATATGTATGTGTGTGTATATATACTCGTTTTTGATTAAACTGTCATGTACACACATACATACACAGAGAAACATCTGTGTATGTGTGTATATATCTTCGTTCAAATATCTGTGTGAGTGTACAAAACGTTTAATAGAATATATATATATAATTGACACTGCCGACTTCCTATGTATATATATATATATATATATATATATATATATGTATATATATATATCATAGGAAGTCGGCAGTGTCAATTTTGTTGTATATTCATATTTAAGAATTTGAACAGTGACACAGAAGTTACACCGGGTGCATAAGCTTATTAAGCCTCCATATCCGTTTTAAATCCTTTATTAAAGTTAATCTTTGCTGTTTTATATTTATAAAACGTTCCTTTTTAAAGTATCTCTCTCACACCGAACACAGGTGAACTGAACGTATAATAATTAAAAAAAACAAAAACGAGACACTCCAGATATGTAAGGAACGGTCTTAACTTCCTTTTGTAATTATTAGTTACATGTCTAAACATATTTCTCATAGATAAATAGATAGATAGATAAATGAGCTCATGAAAACCGCGTGTTTGGGTCACCACCGTTCGATGAACTTTTGAATTATCGATTTTACTAATTTGTACATTAAAATTACACTCACACACACACATGCGCGCGCGCGTGTGTGTGTTGTGAGAGAGAGAGATTGTCTTTTGTATATCTTAAACCTAACCTTCCACAGTATATACATACAAATATACACTGATTTTGTGCACTATCTATACACACACACACACACGCATATATATATATATATATATATATATATATATATATATATATTTATATGTGTGTGTGTGTTGGACATGCACGCAAACATGTACATATAATCATAT
>NC_043014.1:45893538-45906038 GCF_006345805.1 Octopus sinensis | reverse complement strand
TTGTGTATATGCATGTGTCTGTGTTTGTCCCCCTGACAAACAGTGTTGGTTTGTTGATGTCTCTCTTAATATAGCAAATCGGCAAAAACTTATGTATATATGTGTATATGCTCTTGTGTATGTTTCTGTGTTTGTCCCCCTGACAAACAGTGTTGGTTTGTTGATGTCTCTCTTAATATAGCAAATCGGCAAAAACTTATGTATATATGTGTATATGCTCTTGTGTATGTTTCTGTGTTTGTCCCCCTGACAAACAGTGTTGGTTTGTTGATGTCTCTCTAACATAGCAAATCGGCAAAAGCTTTAAAAAAAAATTTTTTTAAACTAGTTCTTAAAGTATATTCGACTAAAAAATACTTCAAGGAACCTTCTTTAAGAAACACTGCTTTTGAGTGCTATAGACGACTACTGCTACCATATTTCTGTTGAAATACATTCGATTTATTTTTATTAATTTTTGAAAACAATTAAGGATTTAGTAAAATATACATTTTTGTCGTTATTGAGCTGGTATCTGGAACGTAAACTAAAGTGAAATTTTAATGGACGGTTTTTAACCCGAGACGGTCTTATGCAGGTTGATATTAAAAGGGTTAAGGTGCAACCCAAGGCTTTTTCACTGACAGAAAAACAACAACAAATAAACAGGCGTAGGAGTGTCTGTGTGGTAAGTAGCTTGCTTACCAACCACGTGATTCCGGGTTCAGTCCCACTGCGTGGCACCTTGGGCAAGTGTCTTCTACTATAGCCTCGGGCCGACCAAAGCCTTGTGAGTGGATTTGGTAGACGGAAACTGAAAGAAGCTCGTCGTATATATGTATATTTATATATATATATATATATATATATATATATATATGTGTGTGTGTGTTTGTGTGTCTGTGTTTGTACCCCTAACATCGCTTGACAACCGATGCTGGTGTGTTTACGCTCCCGTAACTTAGCGGTTCGGCAAAAAAGTCCGATAGAATAAGTACAAGGCTTACAAAGCCTGGGGTCGATTTGCTCGACTAAAGGCGGTGCTCCAGCATGGCCGCAGTCAAAATGACTGAAACATGTAAAAGAGTAAGACAGTTAAACAAAAATGTCGACAAAGTGTCGGCTGGAAACGTTAGAAACCACTGCTTCTTGGGCCTACAAGAAACATACCAGACAACGTAGTTGTAGCCTCTAAGTGATCGTTTTAAGTTTAGAAATAACAGCCGTATTATCTCTTAAAGCGTGTTCTTCCGTCTTGAAAACGATGATTATCATTACACTGAATAATACTTAGATCAGTGGTTCTCAACCATTTTTTTAAAATCTATGAATCCTTCCGTTTATTATTTTACTCCGGTGAACCCCCATAGCCTCTCGATGTTTAAAAACTAGTTTTATAGAAACTTCTTTCGAAATTCTCATTTTGTTTTTCGGACATTAACTTGTGTAGGCTTGAATTATGTAAAACGTTGGAGAAACAATTTTTGCGCTTTTCATGTAATAGATACATCTAAATCAAAAATTTTCCCCATGGATCCTTAATATGGTCCCCAATTCACTATTTTGTTTGCGTGGACCCCCAGAGATCATACGGGACCCGGTTGAGAGCCATTGAATTATTAGGTATATGATATTGGAAAGGAAAAGATGGGATAGTCGTGGCCGGAATATCTCTTCTTATAGTAGGTTGTTCGATAAAGACCGACCTTAGCGTTAAACAATATTAAAAACCAGTCAAGTCTCCCTTAAGCGACACCGTACTGTCTTAGACATAAAAGGTGGACGAAGACATTTGATAAAGTCGTCGCTAAATGCGCCATGTCTTAAAAAAAATGGCTTCAGAAGTAAAAATAATTGTCACAGCTTGAACGCTTTTGATCATAGATTAACTCGTTCAGGCTTTACCTGGCACTAAACAGCGTTTAGAAAGCTGAGAAAGAAAGCGATGGAAATCTATGAATCTTATTAAATCGTCTCAAACGGAAATCGTCTGACAGCGATGATTGTTTGTTGAGCGAAGCGGTCTTCGTCCCATTATTGGGAGAAGTCCGAAACGTGGTCCTTTGCTATTATTCGTAAGACCCGCAGAAGAGAAAGCAGGTCAACCCCACCGACACCGAGAGCATCGACGGATGGATGAATGCGCATCCAGGCTCAGCGGTTGCGTAGGAAGTCGGGGACAAGAAACAGGAAGAAAGAATGAGAGAAAGTTGGAACGAAAGAGTACAACAGGAGTTGCCATCAGCCCCTGCCGGAGCTTCGTGGAACTTTAGGTGTTTTCGCTCAATAAACACACACAACGCCAAGTCTGGGAATCGAAACCGCGAGTCCGCTGCTCTAACCATTGGGCCATTGCGCCTCCACTTGACAGCGATGATGGTGGTGAGGTGGTTTATTTGGCGTTAAGTCATCATCTTCGGGCATACCTATAATCAAATGACATTCTATGCTCATCTAGTCATTTAAAAATAAATTCAGACAAGACATTGAAGAAAGATTTTATTTCTATTTCTCAGCTGTCGAGCGATCGGCTGATCTTGATGTGGTTTCAATAGCATCATATTGTTAGAGGGACTTGGTTGATTTCTTATTAAACAATGTAATGGTTTCTGTTTTGTTTTGCTTATTAACTTGATAAAACTAATTAACGAATTAAATTAAACTTGGTTAAATAAAATTAACCGAGTTTATAAAAGTGTAAGGTGTAAAATTAATATCTAATTGCGAAAATGTCTGTGAGCGAAGTAGACTCTGTGTGTGTGTATCAGTGTCTAAGTATTCGAATATTGTGTAAATAGCCCTGATTCAGCAGACTTATGATCATGGGCGTTCCTGTTGAGACCATCCCGCCTAGTTGTATATCAGAGACTTTATCATCTGATATGCTTAAGCCAGCTACGGTGCTATTTGAGGGAGGTTTGATGCTATTTTGAGCAGGTCGTTATCTTGCATATAAATGAGGAAATCTCGGTTAGTGAATGTTTGTGCGCGCGCATATATATATATGTTAGAAGGTTTGGAGATGATGTACAGGTATTTTATATTAGAAGAAATGAGGTACTCAGAAATTCGGATGGTTTTATATTTACAGATATTTATTTGTATATTACATGTTTTTATACATCATATAACTTATATCATAAATTAGCGCTTACGTCCATTCTGGTGGATTTTTCAAATTGCGTCCATTCTGGTGGATTTTTCAAATTGAACCAAGTTCCTGTGGAAAAATTTTGACCATTTTATAGTGTTATTGAGTGTGTAGTGGTGGCGAGGGATATAAGATAGTACAAGAGGGTGATGGATGGGGAGAAAGTGAGAGAGAGAGAGAGAGCATGTGTGTGTGTGTGCGCATGTGTGTGTTTTTGTATCTGAAGGAAAGTGTTAAAGAAAAGAAGGGAAGGAAGAAAAGGGAGAGAGAGAAGAAGATTATATATATATATATATTATATATATATATATATATATATATATAATATATATATATAATATCTCAAGATTAATCAGCCGAAATTGCGAAGATGATCCGGTTCTTGACTGAAGATTGAAGGCTTCGAATGTCCCATCCGTCGTTTTTTGTATCGTCTTCTAAATGTTTTACGTTCTTGTCCCAGTTTGTATTTTTTTTACATTACATTATATATATATATATATATATATATATATATAACAATAATAATCTCTGAGCGAGATATAAACAGTAACTGCTCTATAACATAAGGGGGATCAGCCATCTGAATGTGGCTATGGTCAGGGCGGGGTGGGGGGTTGTTACTGATGCATTTAGCCCCAGGCGAACGAGATGGTGTCAGCCCTTCTGGTGACGTTGATGTTCGCCTGGGCTAAATGCATCAGTACACCACCCCGCCCTGACCCTAGCCACATTCAGATGGCTGATCCCCCTTATGTTATATATATTATATATATATATATATATATATATATATATATAATATATATATATATATATAATATATATATAATATATATATATATTATATATATATATATATATATGTTGTGTGTGTGTTGTGTTCTTGTTGTTCTCTTCGTCTGCTTGATGCAGTAAACTTAGATTCAAAGCTATTTCAAGCATGATCTCACCGATTTTTCTCAGTCGCGGTGTACGTAGGACTACATTATCCAGCGTATCTCTTCCTATTTAAGACAATGTGGTGGCGATTCCAATGGGATTTGACTGCTACGTCTTGCCAGGTCTTTGTTTGCGTGATGTCATTGCCGGCTCATTGGGATAAATAAATAAATAAATAAATAAAATCTATGTCGTGCGCTCAATCGCGTGCAAGCATTTCGTGTTCATTGTTTCTCTTTGTGTGTGCGTGCGCGCGCGCGAGTGCTTGAGAGGGGGAGAGAGAGGGAGCTCTTGGCTCTTGCATTATTTCACTCCATGCAAGGCGGCGAGCTGGCAGAATCGTTAGCACACCAGGCGGAATGCGTAGCCGTATTTCGTCTGCCGTTACGTTCTGAGTTCAAATTCCGCCGAGGTCGATTTTGCCTTTCATCCCTTCGGGGTCGATAAATTAAGTACCAGTTACGCACTGGGGTCGATATAATCGACTTAATCCGTTTGTCTGTCCTTGTTTAGCCCCTTGTGGGTAGTAAAGAAATAGGCATTTCTTACGTTTTGAGTTCAAATTCCACCGAGGTCGACTTTGACTTTCATCCTTTCGGGGTCGATTAAATAAGTACCAGTTACGCACTGGGGTCGATATAATTGACTTAATCCGTTTGTCTGTCCTTGTTTGTCTCCTCTGTGTTTAGCCCCTTGTGGGTAGTAAAGAAATAGGTATTTCGTTTGCCGCTACGTTCTGAGTTCAAATTCCGCCGAGGTCGACTTTCATCTACGATCGTCCCGATTTTTCGGGTGTATATGCTCAAGCGTGGCTGTGTGACATGGAACTTGCTTCCCAACCACACGGTTCCGGGTTCAGTCAGTCCCATTGCCTGATACCTTGGACAAGTGTTTTCTGTTACAACCCTGGGCCGACCAAAACCTTGTGAGTGTATTTGGTAGACGGATACTGCATGAGAGCCCGTCGTGTGTGTGTGGTGTTTGTACCTCTCCATCACTTGATAACTGGTGTTGGTTTGTTTACGTCCTTGTAACTTAGCGGTTCGGCAAAAGAGTTAGAATAAATACCAGACTTATTAAAAAAAACCTACTGGGACCAAACTTTTCAATGGGTTACTCCAGCATGGCCGCATTGTAAGAGATGAAAGATATCTAGAACTACATTCTAGATGTAGTAACTATATATATATATATATTAATATATATATATATATATATATATATATATATTATATATCTATATAATATTATATATTATATATATATATATACCATAATCGGTGGACCCACGCAGTTGTCGAGTGGTACCCGCGCGAGCGGAAAAGACCACCCAGAAGACCTCCACGACGGTGGAGTTACGATTTCAGGAGGACGATTGGGACCACGTGGATGAGAAAGGCGCGATCCAGAGAGGAGTGGACAGCGTGCTGTGACCAGCGGTGTCAAATGGACGCCTGACGGACTGGTCGGTCAAGTGATCAAGTGATATATATATATACTAGCAGTATCGCCCGGCGTTGCTCGGGTTTGTAAGGGAAATAACTATATAAGCATTTTTAGAGTTATAGCCCAAAAAATAGCAAAAAAATGCATTAAAAATGGAAAAAAAATTATGGTAAATTTTTTTTAAATCGTTGACTCATCGTAGACATTTTTAGAGAGTTACTTCCCTTATATAATAGCGAAAAAAATATGCATTAAAATGGAAAGAAATTATGGTAAATTATTTTTTAAATCGTAGACTCATTGTAGACGCGCGCTAATACCCAGAAGGGCTCGATATGAATGACGACTATAAGATACCCGGTTTTGGTTAAACTGCACCGCAAAATGTGGGAGTAGTTAGGAATCTAAATCGTAGGAGACAGACACACAACTTCACTTTTATATATAAAGATATCCTTCCTTCTTATTTTTAAGACGTCTGAGTATGATTTGAGAACCTCTGGCTGCTATGTCTAGCAACGCCAAGCTACTACATAGAGGCTGTCATGTCACTGAGAGTGCGCGCACACGTTTGAAGTAAAGTCTCTTGTTTTTCCCGTTATTTGTGTTGAGGCCTTGTTATTTAAATATCAATGAAAGTTCACTTGAACATAAACACCTTTCCTAATAATATTCACTGACAGGGGAAAAAAGAAAAAGCAACCCAACCCAAAACAAATACAAAAGGTAAAAAAAGAAAACACTATTTCATTTAACATTGCTCAGCAATTAATTAAAAGTTCAATTAATTAAACATAATGTAACTGGTGAATAATAGGCGAGGGTGTGGGAGAAAGACTTATTGCCATTGTATTACGATCGATAATGCATATTATCATTATTATTATTATTATTATTATTATTATTATTATTACTATTATTACTATTATTATTATTACTATTATTATTATTATTATTATTATTATTATTATATTATTACTATTATTACTATTATTCTATTACTATTATTATGATTATTATTATTATTAGTATTAATTATTATTATTATTATTGAGTGAGAGAGCAGTTCATGCCATCAAAGTGACACTGGGGTAAAATATACGAAGCCCAATATACCCATCATGACTACCCGTTGATAAGGGTACACCCAAAAATTATTATTATTATATTATCATTACTATTATTATTACTATTATTATTATTATTATTATTATATTATTATTATTATTTTTATTATTATTATTATTATTATTAGTATTTTATTATTATTATAATTATTATTATTATCATTATTATTATACATTATATTTTTTTATTATTATTATTATTATTATTATTATTATTATTATTTGATATGTGTGTTTGAACGAACAGGAAATGTCACAAAGGCCCACCCTTGGCAACCGGTGGCTTTGTGTAGTGTTAATTATTCCAGAATATGTGCATATATATTTAATGTATACATTACACGCACATGTTTCGTCTCTCTAATGTGCATATCGAGCAACTGATAGTACCCGTTAGGCATGGCTGCGTGGTAAGAAGCCTGCTTCTCAAACATAGCTTTGTTCGGAGTTCAGTCCCACTGCATGCCACCTTGACCAAGTGTCTTCTACTATAGCCTCGGGCCGACCAAAGCCTTGTGGATTTTCCTCTTAATCACATGTGGTGTTTCAAATACCATGTGTGTCTTTGCTTGACAACCGGTGGTGGTGTGTTTTCGTTCCCGTAACTTATATATATTCTTTTATACGTTTCAGCCCTAAGGCTGTGGCCATGCTGGAGCACCACGTGTCTTTTACTGGTTTCAGTTATTACACGGCGGTCATGCTGGGGCATCGCCTTGAAGAACCCTTGTCGAACAAATCGATTTCAGCCCTAAAGCTGTGGCCATGCTGGGGCACCACGTGTCTTTTACTGGTTTCAGTTATCACACGGCGGTCATGCTGGGGCACCGCCTTGAAGAACCCTTGTCGAAAAAATCGACCTCAGTACGTTGTATTTTTTAAAAGCCCATGAATTATTCTAACGATCTTTTTCCGAAGTGCTAAGCTACAGGAACGAACGTAAACACACCAACACCGTTTGTCAAACGGTGGTGGAGGACAAACACAAAGACACACACCACATCGATATATATATATACACACACATCGATATATATACACACACACACACATGTACATCGGAATTGTACATGTTTAGCAAGTGACTTAATCTGAGTACCTGTGCTAAATGTGTATATGTGTACATACATGTGTGCGTGTATATAATATATATATATCAAATGAAAAAAAATATATGTATCAAATGAAATACTTCTCACCTATTCTACTAGCTAGCATATACAGGTGCTTACATTTATCAAGTATTCACCCTGAATTTATATATATATATATATATAATATATATATAGTTGTACTTGTCTGACAAGTGACTTGGTGTCTGAGACCGTGGGTTGAAACTGGAAAACAAAAAAAGACATGTAATTACATTACGGTAGAGTCATTTTCATTATTAAGAGACACTAAACTTGTTACATTTACTGTCTGTTTGTTAATGTCTCAACGGCCAAGTTATTGTGGGATAAAAAATATTTCGAAACACCAGGAAATAAATATGAATTAACGGTTTCTGCGCTTTCGAGTGGTTGAAATAGCTCTGACACAATGCACTTGTTTTGCACGCATTCATACATATATACATGCATGCACACACCAGATTCTTTGGGTAGAGCCACTGAACCGGTTATGATTTATGTATGTATGTATATGTATATGTATATATGTATATATGTATGTATAAGCATTAGCAAACGGAAAACAGACACAGAAGGTCGCCAAATCCTTATCAGTTATCAACCAAAGGGTCTCAGCAATTTCGCGCCTTTAACGATATATATGTATATAGGGGTGGGGTCAATCCGGTTTCTGAGTTTCACCGGTAGATGCACAGGGTCTTGTGCACCTACTGGTGAAACTCAGAGTAGCAGTGAGATAGACACGACAAAAGTAAATTATAATAATATCTGGTACTCATTATTCTCATAGTTAACAGTAAACGGATGAATATATAATAGAAATATTAAAATTACTAAGTCTCTCTAAAAGAGAACAACGGCAGCGTTCCCGAGATATATATATATATATATATATATATATCTATATATATATATATATAATATATATATATATAGGTGTTATGCAGCAGAACCTTTTGATTAAAATGGTCATCTGTGGCATCATACTGAAAGTAAATATATACGGTGTGAAGCGCAAATTTACTGCGGTATTTATCTGGAGATAATATTGTCCACAAGAGTTATTATCTGCGGACGAATACTGCAGCAAATTTGTCCTTCACAACGTATTAATGTATTTACATAGAACGAATTAATAAATAAATATAATATATATATATATATATATATATATATATATATATATATAGGCGCAGGAGTGGCTGTGTGGTAATAGCTTGCTAACCAACCACATGGTTCCGGGTTCAGTCCACTGCGTGGCATCTTGGGCAAGTGTCTTCTGCTATAGCCCCGGGCCGACCAATGCCTTGTGAGTGGATTGGTAGACGGAAACTGAAAGAAGCCCGTCGTATATATGTATGTATATATATATATATATATATATGTATGTGTGTGTCTGTGTTTGTCCCCCTAGCATTGCTTGACAACCGATGCTGGTGTGTTTACATCCCCGTCACTTAGCGGTTCGGCAAAAGAGACCGATTGAATAAGTACTGGGCTTACAAAGAATAAGTCCCGGGGTCGATTTGCTCGACTAAAAGGTGGTGCTCCAGCATGGCCGCAATCAAATGACTGAAACAAGTAAAAGAGTATATATATATATATATATATATATATAAAATCAATTAATTAATGACAAAAGAAAAGGAGTTACGAAATCGCTTTCATTAGCCTATTACACCTATTTCTGCTTTAAGACGCAATGAACTTAAAAGTAACCGCTCACGTGACAAGCTGTAATACCTTTGACTCCGAGTGTATTGCTTCTTATGGCGGAAACAGCTGTGAACATAATAAAAAGTGATGACGTAATTTCTGTTCTTGTGTAATGGATCGATATCGTGCTTTGACACTTTATTCTAAAGGGAATGTTGTCTGAGTTCTCACAACTGGTTACTAGTATCGCTATGTCAATGTGAAATCAATACACACACATAATAACGCAAATGGACTGAGGTTCGCTACAGCTGTTTCAAACTTTTTTTTATTGATGAGCAAATCAATTAAATCTTGTAAAAAATAAACCGTTTGACTCTACTTTGGTGTCCTTATTATTAAAATATTAAAATACCTCGATTCTATTGGATCTTGCAAATAATCACACACACACACACACACACACACACACACACACACACACACACATATATAGAGGGAGAGTTTACGAAAAAAATAAAAGACGAAGACAGGTGGTGAATAAAACAAACAGATGTATTAGTATAACGCTCAGAAATAGAAAAGGTCTTTTACGTTTCGAACCTACGCTCTTCTACAGAAAGGGACACAGAAAAATCAAGGAGAGAAATATACATATATATATATATATATATATATCTACTGAGCATTTCAAACTCCAGACTCTTGAATAAGATGATATTGAAAAGTGTGTGTGTACAGCTTATTACAGAATAAAAACATACTTTAGAAGCGGAGGTTTATTTTTTATCTTTACACTTAGCACACCTGGTCGCTTAATTTCCTTAAAAAAGAAACGCGTGCGCGCATGCGTTTGTGTGTGTGTGTGCATATGCTAAATCTAAACTTCTGGTTGTATTTATTATGTATGTGGAATATTCTAAAGTATTTCGTTTAAAAATTGCTTAAAACTTACGCGCCAAGCCGTAGTAAATCTAGCGTGTGATGTATATTTAATATATACCGAAATACGCATAGCTGTGTGTGTGTACGCACGCTTTCTAAGCCATCATCGCAAATTGAAATTTGTAACAGTTTTTTTTCTTATTATTATTAACATGTATCTAAAGTCTTCGAGTCAACACTGATCGATTGAACAGACCTGTTCTAAAGTAGCTTGTGGTTCGAGGGAGAATTAGTTGCTATTTCGAGCAAATCGACCAACCACGTAGAAGCTTTCCGCTCCGCCCTCGTGTTTTTGTTGTTGTTTAACCCGGGTCAACCTTGATAGGGCAATGCACACTCATGCTCAAAAGCATTCTTGCCATTAACGTTCCTGTCTTTGATTCTTGAGTGTGAAAAACTACATTTATCTACGTTATCTCCTTATTTAAGACAGTTGATTCTAAGAAGTTTTTGGCTGCTATTTCCAGCAAGCCGGGCGTTCACGCAGGGGTTCCTACGTCGTTGTTAGTGTTACCGCCTTAACATTTTGAAAACGATAAGTGAATTCTTTCTACAAATGTAAGAAGCTCCTTGGTCCTTTTTAGAGGAAACAGTTCAAACATGTATTTTTAATTTACTGATAAGTTATATGTAAAATTTATGTAACAGACAATTGTTCGATAAAGCGGGAAGTATGTTTCTTTTGTGTGTAGTGTGTGTAGCTAAACTTAGACAGTAATAGTTATTTTGTATCAGAGAATTTTGACAAAGCAAAATGGGTTTGTACGTTCGTGACACTGTAAATTGAGCATGTGGTGGTAAGAAATTTCTTTCCCAACCACATAGTTCCGGTAGTCTCACTGTGTGATACTTTGGACAAGTGCTCTCCTCTTTAGACTTGGGTCGACCAAAACCTGTCATATATGTATCAGTATTTGTGCTTGCCCCCCTACCATTGCTGACACCAAAACATGAGGGAGACAGCTTCAATTTGATCAAGTGAGTGAAATTGGTGGACACTGGAGGCAATGAGGTCAAAAGTGGCTCAAGCTCAGGCAACCCTCTGCTGCTATTTTGGTATTTAATTCATACAGATAGTTCTCTATAGCATAGAACAATAAATTGTTCCCTGATGATCCGTTGTGGTTAAGCATCCAATTGAACTCAGAATATCAAATGCAGAGTTCCGAACAACCACAATGGTGAACCGCATGCAGGAATTAATAATATGGTAATAAACTTATAATTTTTCCTATATCGCTCTGTGTATCATAACTAGTTATTCGTGTAAGCGTAGTAGTTGCTTAACCATCATACTGGAAGCATACTGGATTACGATAATCTACGTGATATCTAAACTTAACAGTAGCAGTCGTACATCTATTTCTAAACACAAGATACACTATATATATATATATATATAATATATATATATATATATGATACAAAATAAGAAAATGAAGGAGTAGATGCCTTTCAATCATCAACTTACAGATAATACCAATTCATATAATTTATTATTGAGGTAAAGCATTTTACCTTCGCCCATATAATACAATAAAGGAACTAATTGCATTGCAATTGTAAGCATTTATCTATTAGCCTTTTGGGCACTTCACTGGCAGTATATTGGATAAATGATATCCCATAGTGGGTTACACTCATAACCCCTGTAAAGACCCCCTTCGGTCATGAATGACCATGGGATTGCACCTAGAAAGTTACCCTCCTAGACACAAGTCCGGGCAAGGTTGTTTTATGGAAGACCAGCAGTCGCCCATGCATACCAGCCCCCTCTCCACGCCACCAGTGTTATCCAAGGGAAAGACAAAGGTCGATACAGCTTGGCACCTGTGACGTCGCAACTCAATTATATATATATATCTATATATAGAGAGAGAGAGAGAGAGAGAGCTACATACGAATAAGCATACATGTATTATATGAACTGCATAGAAGAATTTTCTGTCAAGTCGTATTTGTAAATGTTATATAATTATATATTCTATTACACACACGCATATAGTGTTCTTATATATGTGGGAGTGTGTGTGTAGGATACTAATATATATGAAAGAGAGGGATAGGTTAGGAATAAAGTTATGTTTATATTTGTAATAAATCGTCTGCCAGTGGCGTGCT